>NC_134880.1:2800729-2810729 GCF_041734735.1 Babylonia areolata | reverse complement strand
ACAGGCTTGCGGAATCTAATCTTTTGGAAAAGTCGATGCCGTGTTGAAAAGTTTGAGAATGCATTAGTGCTGTGCTGTGTTATGTCCTGTCCATCTGCATCAGTGGGCGTTTCCCCTTGCGTTTTAGATTAGAATATGTTGTTGTTGTTTCTGTTGTTATCCCCCCCCCCCCACTCCCCAAACCCTATTATACGCACGAACGCACAAACATCGTCCAAATATCAAGCCTAGAGAAGTGATCTTACAAAAAGAATAACAGCCAAGACTGGCGTTTCGTTCACGAATGTTTCTTTTCATAATATGACCATATTTATGTGTTACTGTGTCTTACAAACAAAGGTTAAGGTTTTATGACAATAGAATATTCTATCCTATTCAGACGCAACTGAACATATGCCCATTATGATTGTCTGTTTGTGTGTCAGTCTACTTGTTTTCATTTCCGCCGGTTTGTCTCTGTCATGGCGGTCTTCCTCTGTCCCAGTCTCTGTCCCTGTCTTTGCCTGTCTGTCTGTCTGCCTGTCTTTCTGCCTGTCTCTCTTTTTCTCTGTGTCTCTGTCTCTCCAACAATCAGTTTCTATTTTCTGAAATCAATTCGCTGTGAATAATTCTGTTTCCAGCCGATGTTTTCGTTTTCCCGTTCGCTTTGGAGAATTCCATACGTACCCCCCCTGCTACGCATGTTCGTTTGCCTCCCTTGATTTTATGAGATTTATTTTCTGTTATCCTTACGTTGCGTCTATCTGTCTTACTTTGCAGCCAACAGGGAGATGTTCATTGCCGGATTGTGCACTCCGACAGGGAGCGGGGCAAAAGGAGAGAAAATCCAATTAGGTCCACGGGCAAGCTGGGTGTGTTACAGGGAATGTTTGTCTGGTGGTTGTCAGAAAGCACGTGTTGGTGCCCGCGTGCAGGCGCTTATAAACATATGTACGCACACGCGTGCGAGCACGCGCACACACATACGCACACATACACACACATAGCACACACACGCACACGAACACGGACACACAGACACGCACACGGACACACACACACACACACACACACACACACACACACACACACACACACACACACACACACACACACACACACACACACCATGAACGCACACATGTAAACCCTTACACGCACTAACACATGTATGTAAACGCACACGCACGCACACACACACACACACATACACACACACACACACACACACACACACACACACACACACACAATTACAGACACCCGTACAGATGCACATACAAACACATTGCATTACTTCTCCACACACTCTCCACCCTCCTCCCGTCTTCATACACTCGAACACACACAGAGAGGCACATACACACGAACACATACACACAGACACATACACACAAACACGTACACATACACACAAACACATACACACAGACACATACACACTAACACATACACACGAACACATACACATACACACGAACACATACACACAGACACATACACACAGACACATACACACGAACACATACACACAAACACATACACACAGACACATACACACTAACACATACACACGAACACATACACATACACACGAACACATACACACAGACACATACACACGAACACATACACACGAACACATACACACTAACACATACACACAAACACATACACACGAACACATACACACAAACACATACACACGAACACATACACACGAACACATACACACAGACACATACACACGAACACATACACACAAACACATACACACAAACACATGCACACGAACACATACACACAAACACACAAACACAAACACACAAACACATACACACGAACACATGGACACGAACGCACATGCAGGCGCAGATGAGCATCATTCATATTCTGTCGATGTGCCAGTCTCTGTCTGATATCTGTGTGTTTGTCTTTGCCTCATTCCCCTGCCTCTCACTTGCTGCTACATGCCTGCCTGCCTCTCTCTGTTCCTGTCTGTCTGTCTGTCTGTCTCTCTCTCTCTCTCCCTCCCTCCCTCCTTTCCCTCTCTCTCTCTCCCTCCCCACCTCCTCTCTCTCACTCGATTTTATTTGCCTACGTGCCGCGATACATTGCTGTGTAAAGATTCAAATGAGGATATTCCTGCTGTTTTCAACATCCTGCGCTTGATTAATTTATGATCTTCGCGTACAGTTCATTTCAAACAAATATTATGAAACTTTAATGTTTGCTTAGATTTTGTTCATTGGCAGTATCAGCTAATGACGGCAATTAAAAACAATAACTATGGCTTTTTCTTTTTTTTTAAACCGGCGGCACCAGCTGACGATGGCATTATATGCAGTTATGACGCTTCGCATTTGTATGTGGCCAGAATCAATTAAGCGTCAGGTTTCTGGTCCAGTGATTACCAGTGATCAGAGCTCGAGCTGTGAGCTGAAACGAAAGAAATGACGCTTGAGCGATCGGCAAGGCTGTGCAACAGCTGGCCGCCATCTTGAGAGAGACAACTTCCTGTCGGAAGTTACTTGTCGGCTATCCTCGCAAGACTCTCTGATCGAACTGGGCAAGTACATTGTAGGTGAAAATTACCTTGTTTACGATAATATACATATAGAATGCTGCTGAGAAAATGAACATGCATGCGCTCATACACACACATACACACACGCGCACGCACGCACGTACACACACACACACACACACACACACACACACACACACACACACACACTTTCCCTTTTTTGTAGGACCCCCCTCCTTCTATTGTTTCTTCTCCGTATTTTTGTGAGGTGTTATCAAATCGTGGTCACATCGTCGATTGGGTGTTGCACAGAAATGAGGACTGCCTCCTGAAGTCTACCACCGTCGATCACACCCTGTCCTCCGACCATCACAGTGTGACGTGTCATCTGAACCTTACCAAACCTCCCACGCCCCGTGTGTATAGGGAGGTGCGCACACTGACCACAATTGACTTAGACTTACTTAAAGCTGACCTGCTGACTAATATCCCTTTTGAGCCGACTGCTGACCAGCTATCCACTGTCCTACGCGCTGCACTCGACAGGCACGCCCCGTCGACTCGGCGCCTGATCTCCAATCGTCCCCCGTCGCCTTGGTACAACACCGTGGGACCAGAGCTGTTGGAGGCCAAGCGGGAGAGAAGAAGAGCTGAGAGGCACTGGCGCGCCACTAGTTTGACCATCAGTAGGGACATTTTTCAGACAGCCAGGAATAATGTAACAAACATTGTTGACAGGGCAAAGTCAAAGTTCTACTCTTCTAAAATACTTGCATGCACCACAGCCAAACAGCTTTTCAACGCTACGAACAATCTACTAGGTAAAATGAAAAACACTCCTCTCCCTACAACATTTTCGGCGCAGGAACTCCCTCAAAAGTTTTCTGACTTCTTCACCGGCAAAATATCATGCATTCGTGAGAAGCTTGACTCTGTTGTGTCTCCTTCTTCACCCGTTCAAGAACGCGTGTACAGTGGTCCTGTTTTACATTGTTTCCAACCGGTAACTGAAGATTTTGTGAAGAAAGTGTGTCTGAGCGCTTGTCCGAAATCCTGTGAGCTTGACCCTGTCCCGTCTTCTTTGTTGGTTGAATGTATTGATGTTCTACTGCCACATATTACTCATGTCATCAATTCTTCCTTGCTGTCTGGTTGTTTCCCTGAAAGCTTCAAGTCTGCTATTGTACGTCCACTCATCAAGAAACCATCTTTGGATCATAATTGCTTGAAAAATTATCGACCTGTCTCTAATCTGTCATTTTTATCAAAACTGCTAGAAAAGATCATATTGTCTCAGCTCTTAGCTCATCTGGAGCAGAATGGCTTACTTAATTCCCACCAGTCAGCTTATAGACGTGGTCATAGTTGCGAAACAGCCCTTCTTAGAATAGTGAATGATTTGCTTTCGGGATTTGATGAGGATAAGATATCTGTTCTCGCTCTCTTAGATTTGTCAGCAGCTTTTGACACTATCGACCACTCTATCCTCTTGAACAGACTTAAAACTTCCTTTGGTATTCGTGACACTGCACTAGCATGGATCACGTCTTACCTGTCAGATCGTACACAGAAAGTGTGTGTAAATGGTACATACTCTAGAATATCTGCCTTGAAATATGGTGTCCCACAAGGGTCCGTCCTAGGTCCTGTTCTTTTCGTGCTGTATGCGGCTCCTGTGTCGGATGTCATCAGTCATCATGCGATGTCGCATGAGAGCTTTGCTGATGACACACAACTTTATCAGTCGGCTTCCATAGCTGAATTTGATGCACTGGTGACTCAAACACAGGAGTGCATTGCTGGCCTAAAGGACTGGATGACTCTCAACAAGCTGCAATTAAATGATGATAAGACTGAATTGATGATAACCTGTCCAAAGAAGTTTCGTCAACATCCTTCATTTCCTGACTCTGTTCTGATCAATAGCACACCTGTTTCACTTTCTCCCTCTGTTCGCAGTCTTGGTGTAATCCTGGACCAGTCTCTTTCCTTCCAACAGCACATTTCGAATATCTGTAAAGTTGCCTATTTGGAACTGCGTAGAATCAGCTCTATCCGCCACTATCTCTCAACCGATGCAACCAAGACACTTGTATGCTCTCTGGTTCTCTCAAGATTGGATTACTGCAACTCTCTTTTGGCCGGCCTTCCCAAATACCTGTTAGACAGACTCCAACGAATTCAGAATAACGCTGCCAGACTCATTTGCAGAGCTTCTAAATTTGACCATGTTTCTCCTCTCCTTCAGTCTCTCCACTGGTTGCCTGTTTCTGATCGAATAGACTATAAGCTATCCACTCTGACCTTTTCTGCAGTCAACGGATCTGGCCCCAAGTATCTTTCTGAACTCATCCATATCTATACCCCGTCTCGCCAGCTCCGTTCTTCCTCTGATACTCGACTTCTCAGGATACCTCACGTCAGAAGTAAGACCTATGGACACAGATCATTTTCTTTTCAATCGCCAAAGACGTGGAACAAGCTCCCTGATAACCTCCGTCACTCTGATTCCCTCGCATCTTTTAAATCTCGTCTCAAAACTCACCTTTTCCCTCAGCAATAAGTTCAATTGTGGCAGGTCCACAACTACATGCATGTATATGAATGTGTATTGTGTGTGCGTGTGTTTATGTAAGTTTGTGCCTGCCTATGTGTGCGTATTTGTTAGGGTAGCTGTTAGATACACATGTATGTTAAAATGTATGTATGCAGTGTGTGTGTGTGTGTGCGTGCGTGCGTGTGTGTGTGCGCGTACGTGCGTGCGTGCGTGTGTGTGTGTGTGTGTGGTCACATTTTGGTGTGTGTATGTAACATAGATATAATGTTTTATGTTATCAAAAGCGTTTTTGTAAAGCACCTAGAGCAGATTTCTGGATAGTGTGCTATATAAGTATCCATTATTATTATTATTATTATTATTATTAATTCTAGTTTAGTGCACCAGCTGTGACAATTACCGCTGATACTGCTGTTGTGCTGATGTACAAGTGGGTGAATAAAGAAATTCATAGCGATTACTCTTTCATTTTCTAATCTCTCTCTCTCTCTCTCTATCTATCTATGTATCTATGTATCTATGATCTATCTATCTATCTATCTTGATTCTTTCTATTTTTACATTAGCACTAAGATACATTACCTGCAATGTGTGTAGTTGATGTGTAAAACGATGTATGCAATGCGTTTATATTTGTGTCTTCATCATGTATTTAAAAAAAAGTTATTTCTAATACCATTTTTCCATGTTGAATACTTGTCAATCTTGTCAAATCTATCTAATTTGTGATTCTTAATCATGTCATCTTACTACGGCCACACTATGGACAGCACTATAATATTGACAGACAGAACAGTGGAATGCACATCTCTGCCGGTTTTTTTGTTGTTTTTTTATTTTTTTTTTTTTTTATAATCTTTTTGTTAAAAAAAACATTTTTGTTGTCTTCGCTAATTTCGTTTCCAAACGGTTACGAAAATAAGAGGCAACAATAGAGAACACCAAATATTCGATCGAAGGAATTCAGCGACAGCATTTCAACACAAAACATTATTGTTTTATGTCATCTTAACAGATGAGTGCAATTTATCACAGACAAAAACAGAAAGAAAGAAAGAAAGAAAGCAATGAAGCAGGCAAAAGCATAAAACCGAAACCCTGGAATTTGATCCAAGCGGATCAATGATTTACATATTTTATGTATAGATTCGTTCGTTTTCTTGCTGTTGATAGTTGAAAAGCTGAGAGCGTTCTTGGAAATGAACACACACTCCACCCTCCTCGTGGTGACTGTTAGGGGAAAAAACACAAAACAACAACAACAACAACAACAACAAACAAAAACAAACAAACAAACAAACACAGAAGAAAACAATCGAACAGATTTGATTACACAGTGTCCCGAAGCTATCAGAAATGATTAATCTTCAAACCGGGGGAACAGGACAGAAACGAATAGCGTGACAGAAAAGGGGAAGGAGGGGGAACAGACTACAGGAATCCATTCACTCCCTTAAAATCCCCTGACAGCTGCTGGCGACTTTGCTTGTCCGTGAAGGTCCCTGCGGCCTCCCTGAGAAAAGATTGAGCTTACAGGTCAGGTTGTCAGTGAACGTGATTTTCCTCTTGGGAGTGCATCATGTCTGATCAGCAAAAATCAGTGACACAGCCATCCCATAAACGAACTAGTACATGCATTTCAAATTCATGCTACGCTTACCTCATTTCATCAAGATTAGCGGTAAAGGGGTTAAATGCAATGATGCCCAGAAAGAATGGAATCCACGAGAAGAAGAACACTGCTCAGACCTGGCGTGTAATCATCGTTCTGTTGGCGAACGCTGCCACAGGCTGGGGGTTCAGTGCCACATATAGAGGTATGGAGGCCTATCTTGGACATTCTGTTTCTGTTTCCTGCTTGCCTGTTTGTTTACTTGGTTTATACTTTTAGGTAATTTCTTTCGATTGTTTATATTTGTTAATTATGTGTCTGAATTATATGTTATGATATATATATATATATATATATATATATATATATATACAGAGAGAGAGAGAGAGAGAGAGAGAGAGGTGTTTTTTTTTTGTTTTTTTTTTGGGGGGGGGGGGTATATTAATGCATATTATATACCTATATAATTATGGCTAGCGATATGGGTTTTTGTGTAGTTCGGGCATTTACTTTGTTAAGCTGATGTGGCGCAGAGTGTATGGATCAGTCCGCACGCTTTCAAACCTTGAAACTGCAACTGAAACGGGGGGAAAAAAAACGGAAGCACAAACTGAGCGAGCCATGTTAACCTTGTTTGGAACTGGATTACCACGTGGAACTGATTACCGCTGATACTTTATATCTTCTATTTTCGTCCCCAGGGAGACAAAATAGCACATAATTTCTTCCCCCAGGCTTGTCTGATTTGGCCTCTGGTAGCGTTTGTCTGAATGAGCAGCTTTCTGTTGGTTTTTTTACCACGGTAGCACGTACTCTTTGTTGTGTCCAGTTTGGAGTCTGAGTGCTGGTTGGTCAATTTGTTGATAATCTTTTCTTCCACGCACCATTAGCGAATTTGATCTCTACATAAACCAACCGAAAACAACGTCAATGTTTTTTTTTGTTTCTTTAGGACTGCTTAAAAACAAAATCAAAGGGAAGAAAAAACTGGAGAGAAAAAAAAAAACTCCACACACCATAGATGTATTATTTGTGAAAAAAGAGGAAAAGAGAAAGAGAAGAGAGGGAGAGAGGGAGACAGAGAAATAGACAGAGACACGGGGAGACAGAGTGGAAGGGGGGGGGGAGTGGGGTGGGGTGGGGGGGAGAAGAGTGGAGACAGGCTGATAGGCAGAAAAGCAGACTAGAGTCGGAATACTACATTGTCTGAACAGAAAAAGAGGAGAAATACTCCATCTGGCATCCGCAGAGTTCTAACTAAACAGAATAAACGCGAGAGTCAAACAAGCTGACGCTTTCTCCGACTCGTAGGTAGATAGGCAGGTAGGTAGATAGGTAGGTAGGAAGGTCTACAAGTATTCCCTGAGGGGAGGTATGCCAGTCAGGCAAGTAACGTATGTGACTGCAAGGCAGTCTGGCCAGTAACGAACTGCGAGGAATGTTGGACGTCCCTTACAATTGCAGAAGAGAGCAGAAGGCACTGTCACCGTGAAGGAAAGGAATGAGCGTGTCTCTGGGGAGTCTGAAGGGCGAGAGGGGCTAGGGGGTAGGGGGTGGGGGGTGGGGGTGGATTGGGGGACGTGGGGCGTGGCGGGTGGGGGTGGGGGTGGGAAGTAACGTTTGTTGTAGACCGTTAGGGATGTGATGTGATGTAATGTGATGTGGTGTGATGTAATGTGATGTGATGTGATATGTGTGTTTGTGTGTGTGCGTGCGTGCGTGCGTGTGTGTGTTTGTGTGTGTGTGTGTGTGTGTGTGTGTGTGTGTGTCTGTGTGTGTGTGTGTGTGTGTGTGTCTGTGTGTGTGTGTCTGTGTATTGTATTGTATTGTATTGTATTACTCATTTTTCTCACAACAAATTTCTCTGTGTGAAATTCGGGCTGCTCTCCCCAGGGAGAACGCATCGCTATACTGAGAGCGTCACCCATTTCTTATTGTGTGTTTTTGTTTTCCTCTTTGGTGCGTACGCGCGTGCTTGTGTGTATGTCTGTGTGCGCATTTGACAATCTCTATATTTCTGTGTGTTTCTGAACCTGCGTGTGTGCCTGCCTGTCTATATGCATTCACTTGTGCACGTGTCAATGTCTCTTCGATTACTGTGTGTAATTTGTAAAGGGTAAGTTCCCAGTATTCCTCATATTGATTAAAAGCTAAAACACAACTAAAACACACAACATGAACGGACCAGAATATTGTGACTGCTGATTCAGAAGTCTACAGAAGACAGCCCCCTCCCCACCCCTGTCTCCCTGGAAACCTGCTGTTACAACTGATTGATTGATAAAAATCGTTGAATGGGTTTCTTGAATGGCGATCAGAATGAAGTTTTGTAACCGCCCCCCCCCCCCACGTCCCCCCCCTCCCCGCACCCCCTCCCCTACCCTCAATTGGGGAAGCGACAGCGGAGTTAACTAGCCAACGCCACTGAGCGATTAGATTCCATCACACCATTATGTCAATGTTGTGCTCATTACGTTGTTCATTTTCCTTGGGCTGGAGCGTCATTGAATCTTGTGATACGTTGTGAATGATAGACTTACTGTTTTGGAGGACAAAGATTTAGGTCATTCAGTTCTGAGCACGAGCAATGCCCTGGCATCAACATTCGTTTCATTAAAATGGTGAACGCGTTCCTACATATATACAGACCGCATACAAAGGGAATTAACTTCTACAGTATTTCCGGCTGTGTCTCCACGTGTCAGTTTGGAGGAAAAACCAGTCGATTTAAGCATATTTCCTACGTTTTTTCCCGAACCATATGGCAGGAAAAGTTATTAGTAGTAGTAGTATTTTATGTTTTGCTGCCCCATCATCAGTGGCATTACTCCCACGCCGCTCATCCCGAGTCCTCCATACACAGCCACACCCGGGTTCGTCTGTCACAGTCCCAGTGCCGGGGCTGGAAAAAACCTGTGAATTTCAGCATATTTTTCTATGTGTTTTGATTGGCACCATATGTCAGGAAAACCTGCCGAGGCTTTCATCGCCCTAGGGTTGAATGAGTTAAATACCATCAGAGGCAGATCATTCTGTTTATTCAGCTGTTGTTCGTTGAAATCTTGTCAAATCTCACATACTTGCAACTGAGAGGACAGGTTCAAATCCCATCAGGGGCATTTTTTTTTTTTCAATTGTGGTTGTTTCCTTTTATAATTAATGGAATGGTCTCAAAACAGAACCATAACACTTTTTTTTTCTTTCAGAGTGTTGCTCGATGCTGATGAAGCTGACCTCCTTCCCCCCACTTCCCTCTTTTCTTCCCCCATCTACGGGTGCGGTGGTCGAACTGTTAGAGCGCTGGATTCTCGCCCGAGCTTCCTGA
>NC_134880.1:2770729-2795729 GCF_041734735.1 Babylonia areolata | reverse complement strand
GACTTTTGTAGCTGAGTATTATCAGCAAAAGAGTAGCGAAGAACAGAATGGCCAGAAATGACATCATAAAGAGGAGCAGTGTACAGAACGAACAGAACGGGGTACAGGACAGAGCCTTGTGGCACGCCATAGGAGATCAGGGTTGGATCAAACTTAAAGTTACTAACAGAGACAATCTGGAAGCGGTTGGATAGAACTCAGAACTGTTGAGTGAATCCCCAAAACATGTTCAGTTCTGGAAAGGAGTATACTGTGATCTATTGTGTCAAACACAGCCGACAGATCGAATAAAGATAACACAGATAGTTTACATTCATCAACAGACAGTAACGGGTCATTAACTACTTTCAACAAAGCAGTTTCAGTGCTATGGGCAGATCTACATGCTGACTGGATAGAACAGGTTGTTTAATGCTAAATGGTCTGAAAGTTAGGAGATAAACAAATTTTTCAATAATTTTGGACACAAAAGCAAGGTTGGCTGCAGGGCGAAAACTTTTGAGGTCATTATGATCTGGAGTGGCTTTCTTTAGCAGGGGTTTAACAAGTGCAGTTTTGTATACATCTGGGAAGACACCAGAAATTAAAGAATCATTTATAATGTTAAGTGCAGGCAAAACAACACCCAAACACTCATACAGTAGTGGTGTGGGAAGGGGGTCCAGGTCACATGTTTTTGGAGCAGACTTTTTCAACACACTAAGTACATCTGTCTCTGAAACAGGTATGAAAGCAACAAAATGAACACCTTGAAATTCTTTTCCCAAGGTATGTGACACAAGTGACTGTGAATCCAGTTCATTCCTGAGGTTAACAATTTTTTAGCAGAAAAAATCTGAAAAGACACTGGGCAGTAATGAAAATGGATAGATAGAAGGAAGCAAAGAAGATTTTGTTCTGCCACATAGCTTATTTGTAATGCAGTATAGTTCTTTGCTTTATTTAGCTTCGGAGATCTTGGTGTTGAAAAACAGAGTCTTCGCTTTGTGCACAAGAAAGGTAACAAAGTTCTTGGCTTTCTGGTAGATTTGTTCATAGAGTTTGTTTTATGATTGCCTAAAGAGCTTTCTTTCTTGCAGTTCTTTTGTTATTTTTGTCTGTCTGTCTCTCCATATATATATATATGTCGATCTACCGTTTTTTAATTCTTTCTTTGCGCATATGCGCACGCGCGTGTGCGCGCGCACATGCGGCACAGCCTACCTTTTGTTTAAAATTTTTTGACCTTACAGGAGGACAAAAAACAGACCAAAGTATCAGACCGAAGAGTCAGATGGGCATGCCAAATTTATTTGCTGGAGATGATATAACATTGCGTTTTCAACAGAAGCAAAATCAGTATTTCTCCATGTTATAATTGAACTGTTAACCATCAATAAATACATTAATGTTGGGTGTTTTTTGTTGTTGTTGATTCAATTTTACACTTGTTGATTTAGTTTGACTTTATAATTATCGAAGCAATAATAATAAAATTTAATGTAATATTATATCTGTCATTTCAGAACCGACAAATGAAATTATTGAATTCTTAGTTGACAAGATGTCACAGTTACAATAATTCACTTTCAAAATACGTTCTAATTCTCCACAAGAACGAACTGGGGAATTGGCATTCCTATGAAACCTTATCTATTTATCGTCACTCTTTTAAAACCACAAAAGAAATATCAGTTGAAGAAAATTGGCACTCCCATGAATAATGATGATTTGATGTTCTTTTCCCGAGCGCCAAATTTACATTTGCGTGTCACCTGTAGATTCTGTTGCGTGATTTCTTGAAAATATAGATAATATAGAATGGAGAGATTCTGTTTCTTGTTCTTGTTATTGCATTTGTTCTTCTTCTTCGTCTTCTACTTGTTCCCCTTGTTATTGTCGTCGTCGTTGTTGTTGTTGTTCATCATCATCTTCTTCTGCCTGTTGTTGTTGTTGTTGTTGTTGTTGTTGTTGCTGCTCTTCTTCTTTCTATAACTCAGTTCCTTCTCAGTGGCGGCGGCATTCTTGCTCTCCTTCTCTCCCCTTCTTCTCATTCCCTTTCCCATCGTAACAATGTTGCGGTGCTGAGCCTCTTGAACTTCTTTCTCCTTCTTCTCATTCCTTTCCCATCGTCTTTTTGGTGGTGTTGTGAACAATGTTGCGGTGCTGAGCCTCTGGAACTTCTTTCTTCTTCTTCTCATTCCCTTTCCCATCGTCTTTTTGGTAGTGTTGTGAACAATGTTGCGGTGCTGAGCCTCTGGAACTTCTTTCTCCTTCTTCTCATTCCTTTCCCATCGATAATAATAATAATGTTGCGGTGCTGAGCCTCTTGAACTTCTTTCTCCTTCTTCTCATTCCCTTTCCCATCGTCTTTTTGGTAGTGTTGTGAACAATGTTGCGTTGCTGAGCCTCTTGAACTTCTTTCTCCTTCTTCTCATTCCCTTTCCCATCGATAATAATAATAATGTTGCGGTGCTGAGCCTCTGGAACTTCTTTCTTCTTCTTCTCATTCCCTTTCCCATCGTCTTTTTGGTAGTGTTGTGAACAATGTTGCGGTGCTGAGCCTCTGGAACTTCTTTCTTCTTCTTCTCATTCCCTTTCCCATCGTCTTTTTGGTGGTGTTGTGAACAATGTTGCGGTGCTGAGCCTCTTGAACTTCTTTCTTCTTCTTCTCATTCCTTTCCCCATCGTCTTCTTAGTGGTGCTGTGAACAATGTTGCGGTGCTGAGCCTCTAGAACTTCTTTCTCCTTCTTCTCATTCCTTTCCCCATCGTCTTCTTAGTGGTGCTGTGAACAATGTTGCAGTGCTGAGCCTCTTGAACTTCTCTCCCCGCTTCCCCCTCTGTCTGTTTTCCTTTATCATCTGATCTCGTTATTGCTGTTCTTATTATCCTCGTTTTCTTTTCGTTTGCATGTGCCATTATTTTATCTGTTTATTTGTTCTCTCTTCTCTGTAGGTCTATCAATGTACGTAGGCCGCGTGAAAATGATGCAGATGGGGTCTGGGCTGTAGACAAAGGAGAGAGAGAGAGAGAGAGAGAGAGACAGAGACAGAGACAGAGACAGAGAGAGAGAGAGAGTCGTTGACCTTAACCTGATTTTTCAGGCCCTCCTTTACAACATGCTTCCAGTCGTCTTTAATAGTATCGTCAAAAACCAACAAACAAATAAAATAAACCAACGAAACAAAGCAAAACAACGATAATATCGTCAACGGACTTCAATGACACCCCCCATCCCATCCACATCTCGGGCGCTCTGCCCCGGATTGCGCGCGCAGCATTTCGGGAACGGAAGCCATATTGACAGTCCTGCTTCTGGAACAAGCGCCAATTAGCCTCCCCCTCTCGTCACCGAAGGTTCAATTGGACTGACTTTTATTTGATTCTACATTTTTTAAGACATCTTTTTCATTTTACTTTATGGTTTATATTTACTTTATATTTAATTGTGTTTTACCACGCCCTTTTATTTCTTTGAAAAAGAAATGTGAGATCGTGAAAGAAGAAAACGAAGAAAGGAAAGAGAAAAAGACAGAAAAAAAGAGAGAGGGAGTAGGGAAGAAAGAAAGAAACAGAGAAAAGAAATGAAAGGAAAAAAAGAAAGGCAGTGATAAAGAGAAGACGAGAGAAAAAAATAAAGAAAAAAAGAAAAGAAAAGAAGAAGAAGAAGAAGAAGAAGAAGAAGAAGAAGAAGAAGAAAGATACAGTTCACACACACACACACACACACACACACACACACACACACACACACACACACACACACACACACACACACACACACACACACACATTCTTCTTTAAACCAGGACAGTATTTTGTCTTGTCAAGCTGCCGACGAGGAAAATTTCAAGTATTTTGTTGACATCCTCTTTTCTTTCACTGTGTCCTCTTCCTCTTTCTACTTCCTCCTTCACTTCATCCTCCTCCTCCTCTATCTCCTCCTCAGCCTCTTCCGCCTCCTTCTCTATCTCCTCTTCCTCCTCGTCCTTCTCCTCCTCTTCTATCTCCTCCTCTTCCTCCTCCTCTATCTCCTCCTCTTCCTCCTCCTCTATCTCTTCTTCCTCTTCCTCCTCCTCCTCCTCCTTCTCGTCTTCCTCCTCCTCCTCTGTCTCCTCCCCTGTCTCCTCCTCTTCCTCCTCCTCCTCTTCCTCTTCTTCCTCCTCTACCTCCTCTTCCTCTTCTTCCTCCTCCTCCTCCTCCTCCTCTTCCTCCTCCTCCTCTATCTCCTCCTCTTCCTCCTCCTCTATCTCCTCCTCTTCCTCCTCTATCTGTTCCTCTTCCTCCTCCTCTATCTCCTCTTCTTCCTCTTCCTCCTCCTCCTCCTTCTCTTCCTCCTGATCCTCATTCTTTTACTCCTTTTGTTGCCCCCCTCCTCCTCCTCCACTATCTCCTCCTCTTCCTCCTCCTCCTCCTCCACTACTATCTCCTCCTCCACTATTTCCTCCTCCTCCTCCACTATCTCCTCCTCTTCCTCCTCCTCCTCCACTATCTCCTCCTCTTCCTCCTCCTCCTCCACTATTTTCTCCTCCTCCACTATTTTCTCCTCCTCCACTATCTCCTCCTCTTCCTCCTCCTCCTCCACTATCTCCTCCTCTTCCTTTCCATAGTTCCCCTCTTCCTCCTTCCTCTTCCTGTTGTCTTGCTGTAACTGCTGCTGTCTTATCCGTTGTTGTCATTCATCGATTGCACAAAACTGTTTCCAGATTGTATGGTAAACACCCCTCATTTGTCTGTATTTGCAAACGCAGGCAGCAAGGTTCACATGTACGTTCGGACATTACTGCTGCGAATTGTCCTTACTTTTACTTGTTCTTTCTTCTCTGTCTCGCTGTATGTCTCTTTCTCTTTTTCGCCTCTATCTCTGTTTGCTTTCTGTCTGTCTGTCTATCTATCTCACTCGCTCTTACTCTCGCTCTTGCTTTCTCTGTGCTTGTGTGCGTGAGAGTATGAGAATAATCGTGCAAACAATTCTTGTTCTTTATGTATCCTTCTTCTTCTCCTTCTTCTGCGTTCACTCGTATGCACACGAGTGGGCTTTTACGTGTATGACCGTTTTTACCCCGCCATGTAGGCAGCCATACTCCGTTTTCGGGGGTGTGCATGCTGGGTATGTTCTTGTTTCCATAACCCACCGAACGCTGGCATGGATTACAGGATCTTTAACGTGCGTATTTGATCTTCTGCTTGCATATACACACGAAGGGGGTTCAGGCACTAGCAGGTCTGCACATATGTTGACCTGGGAGATCGTAAAAATCTCCACCCTTTACCCACCAGGCGCCGTCACCGTGATTCGAACCCGGGACCCTCAGATTGACAGTCCAACGCTTTAACCACTCGGCTATTGCGTCCGTCATTTATGTATCCAAAACAAACGTTTTCCGCCGATTTTCTACTTGTGGCTTCTGATGATGTCTCTTTTATACGTGTGATGTCATCATGCTGTAAGTGCAGTTGAAGTCATCAAAGAGAATTGTCTGGTTATGAACCGGACAATAAAGACATTTTATTACTGTTATTGCTATTTTTTAAACTTTTTTCTCGTTTGGTTTCCAAGCAAACTGATCAGCAAAGGAATAGTTTCCAGAATTTGAAGAGGCGAAAAAGAGCTGGAGAGAGAGACAGACAGACAGACAGACAGACAGACAGAGACAGAGAGACAATGAGAGACAGCAGAGAAAGAGAGACAGAGGGAGGGACAGAGACAGTCAGAGATAGACAGACAGACAGAGAGACAGAAACAGAGATGAAGAGAGAGAGACAGAGACAGAGACAGAGAGAGACAGAGACAGATAAATTGTTTAGTGACGTAAGCGCCATGTTCATAGCACCACGTTGAATAAAACCATACAACTTCCCGTTCATTCCACAGATATTTGCATTCACACTTCTCACAGTCTTCAAGGAAGAGAGGGGGAAGACACAGCGGGAGAGAGAGAGGGGGAGGAGAAAGAGGGAGAGAGGAGAGAGAGGGGGGAGGAGAGAGGGAGGGAGTCAGGAGAGAGAGGGGGGAGGAGAGAGAGGAGAGAGAGGGGGGAGGAGAGAGGGAGTGAGTCAGGAGAGAGAGGGGAAGGAGAGAGAGGGGGAGGAGAGAGAGAGAGGGAGAGAGTCAGGAGAGAGAGGGGGAGGAGAGAGAGAGGGAGAGAGTCAGGAGAGAGAGGGGGAGGAGAGAGAGGAGAGAGAGGGGAGGAGAGAGAGAGATGGGGGGGGGGGAGAGAGGGAGGGGAGAGAGAGGGGGGAGAGAGAGGGAAAGTCAGCAGAGAGGGGAGAGGAGAGAGAGGGAGAGAGTCAGGAGATAGAGGGGGGAGAGAGAGGGAGAGTCAGGAGAGAGAGAGGGGGGGAAACAGCGGGATAGAGTAGGGAGAGAGAGTCAGGAGAGAGAGGGAGAGGAGAGTAGAGAGAGGGGGAGAGAGAGGGGGAGGAGAGAGAGGGAGGAAGAAAGAGAGGGAGATAGTCAAGAGAGAGAGAGAGAGAGGGGGAAGAACAAAGAGGGCGGCAAGGGGTGAGAGTGGGGAAAGAGAAGAGGTGGGGGGCAGGAGGGAGAAGGGGGAGTTCGAAAGAGAGAGAGGAAAGGGCAGAGAGAGAGGGGGAAGAGGGCGGGGGTAGACGGGATGGGTGGGAGAAGAGAGAGGTGAAGACAGAGAAGAAGAGAAGGTGAATGGATTAGAAAGAGGTGGGAAAGAGAGGCAGAGAGAGAGAGAGAGAGAGAGAGAGAGAAGAGCGAGAGAAAAGAGAGAGAGAGAAGAGAGAGAGAAGAGAGAGAGAGAAGAGAGAGAGAGAGAGAAGACAGAGAGAAAACAGAGAGAGAAGACACAGAGAGAGAGAAGAGAGAGAGAGAAGAGAGAGAGAGAAGAGAGAGAGAGACAGAAGAGAGAGAGAGAGAACACTCCACAACACACACACACACACACACACACACACACACACACAAACCCAGCGTCTAATATCACTCAAAGTGAATCGACGTCAAATTAGAGAAAGAAAGAACACAAACCCAGTGCATCATCAACGCCATGTGTAACCCAGATGCCAACCTGGATTACCATAAAACGTCTAATCGATTGGCCTCTGGACCGAATCCGACACTTCCGCCTAATTTCCGGAAAATCCCCAAACAACATTAAAAAAAAAAAAATTGCCTTGAGAAAACATGCCGGAATGAAACAATTACCTCCTTGGTGACATCTACAGTCACTGGAAACTCTGACGTTTCTTTGTTATGTTTTTTTTTGTTTGTTTGTTTCCCCACCCCCCTCCCATTCCAATACCATTGTTTATATCTATCTTTGATCGTACTCTCCGTCAATCCTGTGTATCACCATATAACTCGCTCCTCCCCTCTTCCTTCACGTTATTGTTAGCATTATTAGCATTGTTAGTATTATCATTATTATTATCATTAGTAGTAGTAGTAGTAGTAGTAGTAGTGGGATCATTATTATTAGTATTAGTATTAATATATTTGTATTTCTCTTTTTTTTACCAGAACAGATTTTTGCGTGTAAAATTCGGGCTGTTCTCCCCAGGGAGAGCGCGTCGCTGCACTGAGAGCGCCATATTTTTTTTTTCCAGCGTGCAGTTTTATTTGTTTTCTCATATTGAAGTGGATTTTTCTACTGAATTTTGCCAGGGACAACCCTTTTGTTGCCGTGGGTTCTTTAACGTGCGCTAAGTGCATGCTGCACACGGGACCTCGGTTTATCGTCTCATCCGAATGACTAGCGTCCAGACCACCACTCAAGGTCTAGTGGGGGAAGGGGGGGGGGGAGTGGGAGAGAAAATATTGGCGACTGAGCCGTGATTCGAACCAGCGCGCTCAGATTCCCTCGCTTCCTAGGCGGACGCGTTACCTCTAGGCCATCACTCCACATTTTCATTTATTACTATTATTTTTATGATCATCATCATCATCATCGTCATCATCACCATCAGTAGTAGTAGTAGCAGCAGCAGCAGCAGCAGCAGCAGCAGCAGCAGCAGTAGTAGTAGTAGTAGTAGTAGTGGTAGTGGTGGTGGTGGTATCATTACTAATATCATTGTCATTGTTGTTTTATTCTTTTATATATATATATATATATATATATATATATATATATATATATATTCAAATTTAGTATTCAGATATGAAAAAAAAGAATACTCTTTTAATCACCGTTATTTGAGACGGAGGGGGCATGACAAAAAACTTCTCCTTCATTGTCCTCTTTGCTGAAGACAAAGCAAGCTGAACTGGACAGTTACTTGTGCTTTTATTTGAGGGGGGTGGGGGGGGGGGCGGGGGGGGGGGTGAGGTGGGAGTGGTGGAGGGAAGGTGAAGGATTCCCCCGCTTCCATGCTTTGCCCGATAATTGGCGCATGGGTGCTTTACTTAATAAGGCGTGTTGCCCCATCAGGAGCCGCCGCACGGACAGAATGGACGTTTGACAGGTTGTTGGGAGTTTCCGTGGGAAAAACCGCCCGGTTCCCCCAAGGACATTATGTTGTCTCCATGAAAACTATGCAGGTCAACTGTCAGCAGAACTAACTCGCTCGCGCTCGATTGTGTGTGGGTTAAAAGAATAACAGACAAGCTTTGGTGATTGTTTGTTTGTTTGTTACTTTCTTTGTCTTTCTTTGTTTGTTTGCTTGTTACTTTCTTTGTCTTTCTGTCTTTGTTTCGTTTTGTTGTTGCCCCGTTCCTCCTCCTCCTCCTCCATTTTCATACTGTATGTATGTGTGTATGCGTGCGTGCGTGTGTGCGTGTGTGTGTGTGTGTGTGTGTGTGTGTGTGTGCGTGCGCGCGCGCGCGCGCGCGCGTGTGTGTGTGTGTGTGTGTGTGAAATAGGTCAGAATGTGGGCTGGCATGTGTAGTGGCTTTACTGAATTCGGGTTGCACATATCTGTTTGACTGTATATTTTCGTTTGTTTCTGTCTTTATCTTTTTGTTCTTGTTTGGGGCTCCCCCCCCCGCCCCCCCTCCTCCTCTCTTTTTTCTTTCCTTTTTTCCCTATCTTTTGTTTTTTGTCTTTGCATGTTTGTTCTTTTTTTTCTCTCTCTTTTTTCTCTGTTTCTTCTTTTCGTAAATTACACCTTTCTTTCTTTTTCCTGTTCTTACATATTTACATACTCATTTACTTATTTCTTTGGCCTTTCACATGTAGTGCATCAATCCAGTTAACCTCATTCTTTTCTATCTTTTTTTTTTTTTTTTGTTTTTTTTGTTGTTGTTGTAGTTTTTTGTTTGTTTGTTTGTTTGTTGTTGTTTTTTTTGCTTTCGATTTTTTCTTTTTCTTTTTTCGTTTACTTCCTCTCTTTCTTTCTTTGTTTTCTGGAGGTTGCTTCAGGATATGGCTTCACATGTCCATCCATTTAGTGTTCTTCTTCTTGTCTCGGTCTTTAACCCCCTTTCATTCATTCTGTCTTTGTTTCTATCTGTCTTTCTTTCATCTTCCATTCATTCTGTCTTTGTTTCTATCTGTCTTTCTTTCATCTTCCATTTTTTTGTCTTTGTTTCTATCTGTCTTTCTTTCATCTTCCATTTTTCTGTCTTTTTTTGTTCTTTCTATTTGTCTGTCTGTTTGTCTTTCTTTCATTATACGTACGAATTACCTGTGCTCTTTTTTTTCCCTTTCTTGTCTTCTTTCTTTCTATCTTTCTTTCATTTACTTTCTGTTTCTCTGTCTTTGCTTCTGATTTATGAGCTGTCGGGTTCACCTTGTAATCTCTCCATGTCATATTGTGTGATCTGTATTGCCTGTATGTGTTGTTTCATCCATACATAGACTTTCCATCAGTTTTCGCTGTCGGTTTGAACATAGCTCTGTGGCCATTTCATGTTATATTGACAAACCCGTATTGCTTTTATATGTTGTATTTGTCCGTACATGGATCATCCATCAGTTTCTTGTTTTGTGCCTGTTTGTTTCTCTGGTTGTTGTTGTTATTTTATTTCAACAGCCATAAAAATATAGATTTTGCATTTTCACCCCCAAATGATTCCGTTTTTGTTTTTGTATGTTTCTATCTTTGTGTGTTTCAAGAATAAATGTAAGAAATAGAAATAAATAATAATAATGATAACAACAACAGCAACATATGATAGCCTCGCGCAGATTGGGTGCAAATGGTCTCTCTCACCATTCAGAAACATGTGAATGAATTTTGCATGATGGAGATGGAATCTGGGGTCGTCATTTCCACGGGGTGTCAAATCTCACGCTTACGCCATTAACGTCAGCACACACACACACACACACACACACACACACACACACACACACACACACACACACACACACACACACACACACACACACACACACACACACACACGAAACGAAGCTAAAGAAAGATGGAAAGAAAGGAAGACTGAATGGAAAAAAAAGAAGAAAAGAAATAAGGATGCCCTACTTGCGATTCTAAATTCCAGATTCATGGAACAGAAAAGAATTTGTCAGTGCATAAAACTGTTCATATTCATTCCCGTAAAAGACGTGAACTTTTTTGACACCCGTGATTTTTTTAAATAATTTTATTTTGTGTTCTTTCTTCCCCGCTTCGCTTTTGTAAAAAAAAAACAAAAAAAAAACAACAAAAACAAACAAACAAACAAAAACAAAACAAAAAAAACAACAAAACATCGAAACGGAAGTATGAATGTGATTTCACGTTTTTGACCTTTTGTATATTCACATGTCTATGGAAGTGTTGAAGATTCTTCTGGACATCAAAAACCACTTTGGAGTAACCCCTAAAATGGAGTCCCTTAGCTGCAGTGTGTTGGAGAAAAATACCACCTTTTCAACATGTTTTGAGAACACTTGGTGCGAAGGTTTTTTTTTTATTATTTTTCTTATAAAGCACTTAAATTATACTGACATCTTGTGAGATTTTTTTTTGATTTTTTTTATTGTCTTAACATGAGTATGTGTGTGTGGGGGGGTGGGGGGGGTTAGTATATCGTCAGCTATTGGGAATTCTTATTTGACTAGTTTTAATCTCTTCTTATGTTGCGCATGATTTTATGCCAGTGTTTACAATGAGCCTGTGATTGCACAACTTAATTTCTATGTGGATTAATAAAGTGTTTTTGATTTGATTGATTGATTGATTGATTGATCTCAAGGAGTTTGAGGAAGGTGTAAAAGTATGCCATGCCATATCTGTTTGAAACTGAGCAGATGCCTACCATCTTTCGTCTTTGTTCGTGTGCTGCGACTTCCACATTCACTTGTATGTACTTGTGGGCTGTTACGTGTATGACCGTTTTTACCCTGCCATGTAGGCAGCCATACTCCGTTTTTTGGGGGGTATGCTAGGTATGTCATTGTTTCCATAACTCACCGAACGATGACATGGATTACAGAATCTTTAACGTGCGTTTTTGATGTTCTGCAAGTGTATACACACGAAGGCGGTTCCGGCACTAGCAGGTCTGCACATCTGTTGACCTGGGAGATGGGAAAAATCTCCACCCTTTGCCCAACAAGCGCATCAGATCCGGGGATCGGCCTCAGGAAAGTCGGGCGACAATGTATCGCCCTGAACATTCAGCCACTGCACCAGTCGCTCGACCGAAGAACAAAACCAACATGTTGGTCAGGTCTGGAGAACCTTCCCTAGGTCAGCATGAAACGTGATACATAAACAACCCACCCCCCTCCCCACCCCCTCACACACACACGCACGTTTGCTTTTGCAATGAATTAGCGGGTTAGAAAAAGTTCGTTGTTACATGAAAGAATGTTTGCCACACTGTTTTGATCAGGAACACCGGCAAACGAGTCCAGTTTTGAACAGTTTTTTTCCCCCAAATGTCACTGTAAGTAGTACAATGGAAAAAAAAAGTGAACTTCTTCTTCCAATCCGTCTCCACATGATGGACAATTAACATCTGACAGATTTTCCTTATCAGCGAAGAACCATCTTTTACAACTTTTTAGACCACTAACTCGGAGACGAAATCTGATAAGGTTATCTCTGTGCCACTTATTTGTGACACATGACAAATAGTTTTCTGCCTGAAAAACGCTTTTGAAAGAATTAAACCATCTGTATTTATCATTACTCTCTATCTCCGAATGCCAATTTTGCTTGCTACATGAAATAAGTATATCTTTAAATTCTAAGATAAAACTAGACTCGCATCCGATGCCCTGGCTTAGCCATACAATCCCAAAGCCATTTTTTGATAAGAGATTTTTAACCTTCGATACCCAATTATAATGGCCACATTCGTGATGAAACAAAGCATTTCGTATGCCCCGCAACAGAGAGAGAGAGAGAGAGAGAGAGATTCAAAAACTTTATTACTCAAGGATAAAGATTTTAGGCATTGCCTAGTCTTCCAATCTGTCCTTGAGAGAGAGAGAGAGAGAGAGAGAGACAGACAGACAGAGAGACAGACAGACAGACAGACAGACACAGAGAGAGAGAGACACACAGAGAGAGAAAGCAATAATGTAATCAAGAAAAGCCATGGCCCCTTGTGAAGGGGTATGGTGAACACAGAAGAAGAACAACATCATAGCAACAATTTATCAAACACAGTAAAATAGGCTACCGATACCTAAGACCACAACACATAACGTATTTTGAAGGCTACATATAAGTACTAGGCAAATTGCTTACCACCACCTTCTTGAGTTGATGCCATAAATAAAATCAGTTTGTCCCTGTTATAGATATGGACGGGAAACTGAAAAACAAAATCAGCTTCGTTTTCTGGAGAGTTATAACACAATGGACTTAGCATACACCCTTGTCCATGTTGTTAACAACCATTTCAATGGGAGAGAGAGAGAGAGTCAGCAGAGAGCGGGAGGAGAGATAGATAGATAGATAGATAGATAGATAGAGAGAGAGAGACACACAGAGAGAGACAGACAGAGAGAGAGACAGACAGACAGACAGAGACAGACAGAGACAGAGAGAGAACAAATAATTGTTTTCCAGGGTATTGAGATGAGCACAATAAGAAGAATGTTTGTTTCCATCCAGCCGTATGGTTTTTAATTATAAAAAAGAGAGAGAGAGAAAAAAAAAGAAAAGCACACGAAAAAACAAATTGAAATATGAAGAAGAGAGGAAGAGAACGAGAGAAAGCGAAGAGAATGGATAGGAGAAGAGAGAAGATCATATAAAAATGAGAGAGAGATAGAGAACAGACGCACTACACAGGCAGACAGACAGGCAGGCAGACAAACAGAGAGAGAGAGAGAGAGAGAGAGAGAGAGAGAGGATGGTCACCGTTAGCACCCCACAAACCTGTGCAGAAGATGATGTGAAAGAAGATATACATATTTAACAGTGCCAGACGGAGACATTACTATCACATACTGAATTATGAAAAGCGTATTGGTCATCGCGATGCATAACTGGCCATCTCGAAAGATGTGTGTGTGTGTGTGTGTGTGTGTGTGTGTGTGTGTGTGTGTGTGTGTGTGAGAGAGAGAGAGAGAGAGAGAGAGAGAGAGAGAGAGAGAGAACTCGGCGCGTGATTCACCTTCGTTACTGTGTGAGCATGGGCCACTGCTGCTGGAGAGAGAGAGAGGGGGGGGTGGGTGGGAGAGAGTGACAGAGGCATAGAGAGAGAGGGAGAGAGAGAGAGAGAGAGAGAGAGAGAGAGAGAGAGAGAGAGAGAGAGAGAGGCATAAAGAGAGAGGGAGAGAGAGAGAAAGAGAGAGATTCGTGATTACAATGTTATTTTCTTCCGTTTTGGCTTATACCCCCCACGCCCTCACCCTCGCTTAGTTTTTATTGTTGTTGATGTTTCTTGATTTTTGGTTTGCTACTTTACATTTTCCTCCTTCTTCTTCCTATCGTTCCTCCTCCTCCTTCTCCCTCTTCTCTTCTTCACTCTGGTTATCGCAATTAGTATTATCATTAGTAGTAGTAGTAGTAGTAGTAGTAGTAGTAGTAGTAGTATTCGCATCATTTTTGTCCGTTGTTTCTCAGGATCCATCATCTGCTCTTCGTCTGTTGCGCAGGTTCATCGCCATCGTCTTTCCTATCAAAGCTCACGTGGTCTGCACACGTCGGAAGGTGTTCTACGTCATTTCCGCCATCTGGCCGGCCTCCATACTTTGCGGCCTACCCACAATCCTCTTCAATCGTGTGGCCACCATCCCTGTCTTTCCCGGAGTGAGGCAGCAATGCATCATTGTGTTTCCGGATCCGCATCTACGTCACTTCCTGATCTTCAAGCTGTTGGAGTCGGCGCTGTTCTATTTTGTACCCCTCATCGTGCAGGTAATGCGTCAATTTGTGTTGTGGATCATGTTTCAAAAACCAAAGTTTTACTCACGTACATAAAAAACAACAACTTCCTAATAAGAAACGCAACCACACATACGCATACTTGCGCGCGCCCGCGCACACTCCACTCAGCTTGAGGGCTGGATGTAAGAAAGCAGCTGTGCTTACTCCACTACCCTCGTGAAATAAAAATTCGTTTCGTTTCGTTTCACGGATCCTCACACACACACACACACACACACACACACACACACACAAGCAAACAACAACAACAACAACAAAAACTCACGGAAATACACACGCACACAAGCACGCACACACACAAACACTCAAAGACGAATACCCTGTATCCCTCTCCTCCCGTCCCGCACACGCACTCTCACACACACTCATATACTTACAGTGAGAGAGGGAGAGTGACAAGACAAGACAAGACAAGACAAGACAAGACAAGAAGAAATTCATTATTTTCAAGGCTGATAGATAAACACTGGCGCACTTTTTTACATCCAGTCCCCGCCCTGAAACAGGGTCTACACTACACAGTTCTACATATATGTCATAGCACGCACTACACAAAACTACATAAAGTCATAACACACACACACACACACACACACACACACACACACACACACAGAACTCAGAACTGAGAACTGTTTTAATGTAAGGCCACCGACCTGTATACATATGAATGCACGTGTTGCCCACACACACATATGAAAACCAAACCTTGAACTGGGTGAACAACAAAATGTTCGAAAGAATAAACTGATGATATAACAAAATCAAAGAAAAAAAATGGAGAGAGAGAGAGAGAGAGAGAGAGGGAGAGAGAGAGAGAGAGAGAGAGAGAGAGAGAGAGAGAGAGAGAGAGGGAGAGAGAGAGAGAGAGAGAGAGAGAGAGAGAGAGAGAGAGAGAGAGAGAGAGAGAGAGAGAGAGATGATGATGATGATGTTTTATTGAAGGAACACACAGGGTTCATTTCAATGGGGAGTTGGGAGATAGGTCATTCAGCGTTAAAAAGAAAAAAAAAACATTTTAAAGTAGACAGACATTGACATGAAGTGGGAGAAAGGGAGAGAGAGGGTGGAGAGAGGTGAGAGAGAGAGAGAGAGAGAGAGAGAGAGAGAGAGAGATGGCGGCAGTGATGATATGCCTTAAAGTGCTGGACACGAAAACTTCGCTGGAAGTTGATCTGACATTATTTCTTTTCTTTTCTTTTTTCTTTTTCTTTTTCTCTTTTTTCGTTGCTTTCTTTTCTGATCTTTCCATTCTTCTTTCGTTTCCTTTTCCTTTTTGTGTTGCTTGCTTTTGGACAGTTTCTTATTCTCCACAGCGTTCCATCTTTTCACTGTTTTGTTTACTTTTGTTTTTCCTTTCAATTTTGGACTTTCTTTAAAAAAAAAAATTATATTACAACTTCCCCAGGAAGCAATATATATATATATATAACAACAACAACAAAAAAACAGAAATCACAAGTCTATACAACAATATCACATCTACCACCGCCACCACCTCTGCCGCCACCACCATCAACTCCAATAATTGCAGCGATGAAAGCCTTAGAATCAAAATCTGCACCCACTGAAAGCAACACTGACACTGGTGACCACAACACCAACACCACCCTCGCTGCCACTGTCACAAGCACTAAAAATGAGAACACATCAGCGACAGTTGTGACAATGCAGTAAGTGCCCATGAAAGCAGGCAGACGACTTGCTGAGCCTTTTTCATCTCAGCTGTATGCATGCAGGTCATGGAACGCCATTTTTATCTTTCTTTCTTTGGTGCTATAAGCCATTAATTTTCCATCTTATTCCCCTCATTCATATTAAAACAGGGAAGATGTTTGTATGCTTTCTATGCATGGACATCGGTCATTGCGTTGTTGTTGTTGTTTTTTTGATGTACGAGTGATGTAACGCTATGTCTGGATTTTAAAGTGACCGAGTTTATTTGGATGTTTGCTTTTTCATGTATTCATTTTTTTTTTATATTGAACTGGAAGTAACAAGGTACTTAAGTAACCAACCAACCAGCTAACCAACTAACTAACTGACTAACTAACTAATTATGATTGTCAGTCCTGTTCGACTATGACCATCAGAAGAGCAGAGGAGGCAACTGCTGTCTCGACTATTACTTTTACATCCCCACTCTCTCGGCCAGGAGAGTTTTAGGACGGTCGGCGCTGGGATGATTCCCAAAGGCCAGCTAACCCCCAAAGCTGCAGCACCAAGAGCCAATGCAATCTTGCTTCTTAGTGTGAGAGTCATAGTCCTTCACAAAAGACTAAGCTGTACATGACTTCTCATTGCAATGGAGAAACCATTGATCATACAGCTCACTTTGCTGTTGGTCCAACTCTAAACTTATGTCTGTCTGTGATATAAGCTGAGTTTTGGGCCTCCTAACTAACTAACTACTAAATAAATAACTCGAGACGCTGGCAAGTGGTTGAATTACAGACATATAGAACTCAAAGTTCATAACAAGGACCATTCAGGGAGAAATAAACAGTGTCACACCCCCTTTTTTCTTCCTCTGCTTGCAGGTCATCCTGTACACGGTGGTCATCAAACGCCTCTTCTCCAGCATGGATGAACTTCACACCCGCTTCCAGTTGAGGTCTGGAGAGTCCTCCAGCACCACCCCGCTTAACGGGGGAGGAGGAGGAGGAGGAGCAACAGCATCTGGAGGAGGAGGAGGAGAGAGGAATGGAGGATGCGGAGGAGGAGGAGGAGGAGCGGAGAGGGGCAGCGACCGAGCCGTGGAGACGATCCGTGCCCGTAAAGGGGTGGTGAAGATGCTGGTGTCCAGCGTCATCATCTACACCATCAGCTACTCCCCCCACCAGGTGCACCTCCTCTACAACACCTTCTCCCCCACCCGCCTGCACGACTCCTGGACCTTCTTCGTCTTCGTCATGGTCATGACCCACATCAACTCGGCCGCCAACCCCGTGCTCTACTCCATCTTCTCGCAGAACTTCCGGCGAAACTTCAAGCGCTTCCTGTGCTACGCGTGCTACGCCAAGGACCGGCACGAGTACCGCCGCACCCGCTTCGACTCCTTCCTGGACTCGCGGGGTGCCTCCCGGAGAATCAGCACCACCATGCGGACCACCGTGTCCAGACTGTGAGCCACCCCAGGAAATACCATGGGGTGGTGGTGGTGGAGGAGGAGGAGGAGGAGAACGAGGAGGAGGAGGTTTTGTACCCACGTGGTGGTGATTCCTTGTCGGGTCTGGGAGAGAATGCTGTTGATTTGTGAGTGTTGTTGTAGTAGATGTTGTCGCTGTCGTTGTTGTTGTTGCTCGTGATCCCACCCAGACCTCAGTCCTCCAGGTTGTGAGTGAATCATGGAGATGTAGGAGGTGGGAAGGTGGATGGGGTGGGGGTGGGGGGTGGGGTCGTTTTGTACATAGGTGGTGATTCTTTGTGTGTGTGTGTGTGTGTGTGTGCTTGGGAGAGAATGCTCTTGCTCGTGATTGTTGTTGTTGTTGTAGTTGTCGTTTTTTCAAACCAGACCACTGCGTCTCGGTTGGAAATGAAGCAAGGAGATATAGGGAAGGACGTGTTGGACACACGTATGTGTGCTTGGGGAGAGAACGTTGTTTCTTTGTGATTTCTGTTGTTGGTTTTATTGTTGTTGTTGTTGATGATGATGATGTTCTTAACTGACCCACTGAGGGTTGTCTGTGAGTGAACCAAGGAGATATTGGGGGAGGGAGTTTTGTTCATATGTGCTGGTGATTTCTTCTTGTGCTTAGGATGAAATGTCGTTCCCTTCCGATTAATTTTTGCCCCCCCCCCCCCCCCCCCCCCCCCTCTACAATGTTTCCGAATAAAACATAAGTTTAGATTCGTAGTGATTTGACAATATATATATATATATATATATATTGTGGCGCAGACACGATACTCCGTTTTACCTTCGGGTTGATCATGATTGTTCGTCGCTCTGAGCCGCTGAGTGTTGATTAGTATTTTAATGGTTTCACGCTACATAATTCTTTTTAATGCACTTGACCGCTGGATTCCAGTTAATGTTTCACGTGTTTCATATTGTAATTTTTTTTTTTTTTTTTTTTTTTTTTTTTGTGTTTATTCTCTTGTCGATTTATGTCTTATTTTTAATCAGTGATTGTTGTGTTTCTTTGTGTGTCCATGTGTGATTTCATCGGCAAGACACAAAGCGATGTCGGTTGCTGAAAACTGCATAGAAACAAAATTCCGTTCGTTACAATTGCTGTGTGGAAATGTGTGCTCATAGTAGTAAACAGTATGTTTTAAACATTTCCAGAAATTGTCAAAGAAAAGGGACTGCCATATATTTGATTCTTCGTTTATAAAAACAAATAAACAAACAAACAAAAAAACAGAGCAAGTGAATAAAAAAAAAACAACTGAGAGACATACAAGCATATACATAAATCAGTTGATATATATCGGGCAACATATAGATGGAATGATATGTACATTGTAACGAATAAGAAATAACATGAAAAAAAATCAAGGAATAAAAAAATTAATGAATAAATAAATAAACAAATAGACAAATAGATAGATGGATAAATAAGTAAGCAAATGAATAGATGAGTAGATAGATAAATAAATTAATACTACAAAAATAAATTAATAAATCAATAAGCAAGCAAGCACACACCTTGTGCGAAACACTGTTTTGATCCAACGGGGGTCTATCGCGCACTTGCCAGAAGGCTGTGAACCATCATCATCTTTTAACGTTTCCATCTCCGTCAGCTGCTGTCCACATGGAAGAGAGCTGTGGTCTCAAAGGAAAACACTGTGAGCACAGAGCTCAGCCTCCTCGGACAAGGCAACCTTCACTGAACCAAGGCTGCCCGGAACAACTTGATCTTCAGGTCGTCAGTCAGTAAGTCGTTGATAAACCCAACTGTACTCCCTTCCCCCTCCATCCCCCCACACCCCCCCGTACGTACACACACACACACACACACACACACACACACACACACACACACACACCCTTCCGTCTGAAACTGATGTTCCTAAAACCATTAGTCAGCAAACAATCAATCAAGCGAAGAACAATGTCAAATATAATACAAACATGTTCACCCTGTCAGCACGTGCAGTTTGTTTCAACGAGTGAACATTTAGAGAAGAGACAGAAGAAGGCTGAACGTGTGCATGTGTATAATGGAAGGAAAAGCTGAATGATGGCTGTGTGTGTGTGTGGAGGGGGGGTGGGAGGTGGGATGGGGGGGGGTGGCGCGGGGGTATGGGGTAATATATTAGCTGCCAGCCAGCTGAATGCTTTGATCTCCTTGGCGACAAACAAAACACAAACGAACTCAACGTGATATCAGACAGCACAGACTCTACGATACCTACTTTAACTTCCTCCACCCCCAGAATGAACGACTTCAAAGCCTGAATCAAATGGACGTTTTTTGTCATCAGTCATATCGGTGAATCCACTAGGGAAAGCAAACAAGCACTAAAAGCCGCCACTGAAGATAAAGGGATGTGAGAGAAGGAATGAATGAAAGATCGAATGAATTCATGGACTGACATTGTTCCCCATAATTCAGATGCGGTAGAAGAACATAGGATTTATGTTGGCATCAAAGAAGGAATGTGGGCATCAAAGAAGGAGTGTTAGTATCAGTAGCTCAAGGAGGCGTCACTGCGTTCGGTCAAACCCATATACGCTACACCACATCTGCCAAGCGGATGCCTGACCAGCAACGTAACACAACGCGCTTAGTCAGGCCTTGATTAAAAAAGAAGGAAACAACAACAATACCAACAAATACGTTCTGGCCAGGTATATACAGAACCTAAGACTCGACATTGTTTACTGAATTTCAAGTGGTATCCTTTTGTCTCACCAGTAAATGCCTCTGGTGCGGAAATGGGGTCTAAAACTTGATGAACAAATAAATAAATAAATAAATAGATGAATAAATGAATGAATAAATCGATAGATAAATAAACGAATAAATAAAGGAATATACAGACACATGAAATGATGAAATCATTATGGAATGATAATTTGTAAGCAGACAGTAAGCAGACTGAAGTTGCCACTGTTCAGGATTCTTGGCAAGTTTCCTGGCTGGAAGAATAGGAGCTTAACCTATTGACAGGCAGATCCTAGGAGGAAAGAGAGGAGAGTGGTAGTACGATTTTAACTGCATTCTCTACTTTTTGTCTTTCTTAAAAGTAGGTTTTGTCGTTGAATCGACTGACAACCCCCCCCCCCCCCCTCCCCAATAAAACAAAACAAAACAAACAAACAAACAAAAAAACAAACAAACCATCGAAAGCAAAACAAAACAAAACAAAACAAAAAAACAAAAAAACAACAGCAATACTTTCCAGAAGTGTTTATGGTGACTGACATCCAGAGTGTTTATGGTGACTGACATCCAGAGTGTTTATGGTGACTGACATCCAGAGTGTTTATGGTGACTGACATCCAGAGTGTTTATGGTGACTGACATCCTGAGTGTTTATGGTGACTGACATCCAGAGTGTTTATGGTGACTGACATCCAGAGTGTTTATGGTGACTGACATCCAGAGTGTTTATGGTGACTGACATCCAGAGTGTTTATGGTGACTGACATCCAGAGTGTTTATGGTGACTGACATCCAGAGTGTTTATGGTGACTGACATCCAGAGTGTTTATGGTGACTGACATCCTGACTTTATCTCGGTGAGCCAAACATCCCCTTTATACGCCAGTATGATCGTCAGCAGCAACCAAAGGGTTAACAGTGACTGCGTATAGGTGTGTGTGTGTGTGTGTGTGTGTGAGAGAGAGAGAGAGAGAGAGAGAGAGAGAGAGAGAGAGAGACAGAGACAGAGACGGAAAGACAGAGAGATAGAGTGAGAGATAGACTGAGAGAGACAGAGAGAGACAGAGACAGATATACACACAGAGAGACAGAGACAGACAGAGAGAGAAAGAGATAGAGAGAGAGAAAGAGAGAGAGAGAACACATAGATCAGTGGTAGGAACAACATACTGGTTTCCGGCCAAGGGAAGGAACAGCTTTCATCTTCTTCACGACAAACAAAACGCCTAACGAAGTAAACACGACTCCGGACAGGGTACAGAAGCCCCCCCACACGAGAGATCTTCCACACTCTGTGCCCGCAAATCGGACAGCTTCAAAAGCAGGATCCAACGAGCTTCTCTCTCCACTCTGTTAGCGGAGGCACTCGAGAGGGCGAGTACGCATTGAAAGCGCGTAGGGTTTGAGGTGAGGGTCTTTGCAAGTGCGAGAGTGTGTGGGCTGGGTGTGGGGGGTGTGGGTGTGGGCGTGGGGGTGGGGGTTCAGGTGTGAGTACAGAAAGAGAGAGGGGGAGAGGGAAAGGGAGAGAGAGAGAGAGAAATAGGGGATGGTGGGAGGTGGATGGGGCAGGCAGAGAGAGACAGAAATACGAAGACACACAAAAGGCTTTTTATAAAACCGTGTCCTAAAATAAAAAAAAAACAAAAAAAATCAGTCAGCGTACAACTTTGCACAAGACATTCACATTCAACATGACACATCAAACACACACACACACACACACACACACACACACACACACACACACACACACACACACACACAGAGAGAGAGAGAGAGAGAGAGAGAGAGAGAGAGAGCAAGCCTAAAAGGCAGAGATCGAGAAATCATCGGTCGTGGTCGGTGTTGCCCTTTATCGGTGCTTACGAAATGTGAACAGTGGAAGCTACACTCCTCCCGTCCGGTATGTAGCCTGTTAATGACAAGCAGGGACCTTGCAGCCGCAGGAAAAAACAAGAATTAAAAAACAAACAAAAAAACAAAAAAAACAAAAAAAAACCGCTGGAAGGATTTCCTTCCCATTTCTCAGCGTATTATCTGTGGTCTGTGTCAGCCAGCGCATCACTTAAAGATGCCACGGACTGTGCAGATAGCAGGGTATCCTAGGTTTCCAAACAAACTAGCCGTCACACAGACGTTAAGGACCACATCAGACAAGTAGGTATGGTTTCATTAAATGTTGAAAAAAAACAAACCCAAACAACAACAACAACAAAAACGAGTTAACCTACTGGGATGGACTGAATCATATAGGCTTTACAAGGTCAACCGGTGGCCTCTTTTATATGCACTGACAGCTGTTTCAGGCACGCGTGCACCATGAACGTCTTGAAAAAATGCGTTCGAAAAACCGATGTTACAGTCAGATCTTCACAGAAGTGCAACCCCCCTCCACCGTCCCCCACCCTCAAAAAAAAAAAAAAAAAAAAAAAAGAAAAAGAAAAAAAAAGAAAACCACAAAAAACAACAAACAAACAAACAACAACAACAACAATAACAAAACAAACAAACAAACAACAACAACAACAACAACAACAACAACAAAAACAACTTATGTTTGACGCTCGTATATGTGTATTTGCTGCACACACCACTGTCAGTGGAAAACTCATTCATTATTTCACCATGCCCTCAAGAAGGAAATTCATTCAAAGTTTCCATGAGGTCTTAACTTTTTGTGAGCATTGTAGAGTGGTGCACTGAAAGTATCGAAACTGGAGTACAACACAAATAACTGAATAACCCATCAGTTAAGAAACGCGAGACTGCACTTTGTAGTTGCTGATTCTAAAAAAGAAAAAGAAAAAAATCGAAAACCGAAGACAAAGCACACTTTCTTTACATGTTCTCTTCCAAAAAAATTGTCAGCGGCTATCATATTGTCCATTTCTGAAAGTGTTTCTTCTGTTTGTATTTGTGTTTCTCTTTTTTTTGTCACAACAGATTTCTCTGTGTGAAATTCGGGCCGCTCTCCGAGCACGTCGCTACACTGAGAGCGCTACCCCGCCCCCCCCCCCCCTTTTTTTTTTTTTTTTTTGCAGTGTGCAGTTTTATTTGTTCTTCCTATCGAAGTGGATTTTTCTACTGAAATTTGCCAGGGACAAACCATTTTGTTGCCGTGGGTTCTTTTACGTGCGCTAAGTGCATGCTGCAGACGGGACCTCGATTTATCGTCTCATCTGAATGAGAATGTGTATTATGATTGAATATGCGCAAATACGTGAATCAGTTCAGCTGGAAACCAAACCTCGTTTTCAGTTCCCTGTCCATTCCATTCCATTTCATCCCATTCCCCGTAGTCAGTTGCTGTCAGGCCTTGAAAGAGATGGTCATTGTATGGACCACAGTGTCTGTGTGTGGACGTAGTGTGCTGTCCGTTCCAGGATGGATGGCACTCACTACGTCTGGATCTGAGGCTGAGTAAGTGTTGCCGTCACCAGGGAATGGGGAGGGTGTAGTGGGGATGGGGGTTGATATAGACTTCACACATAAAAACACATAAAAAAAAGTTAGAAACCTCAGCATAGAAGCAGGTATATTTTCGGTTTTTTTTTTTTGTTTGTTTTTTTAAATATTGAAAAAAAAAAGAAAAAAAAGAGAGAGAGAGAGAGAGAGAGAGAGAGAGAGAGAGAGAGAGAGAGACAGACAGACAGACAGACAGACAGACAGACAGACAGACAGAGAGATGAGATGGATTACGCAATGTGCTTCTGGTCTGCTACTGACCTCTCAATCAACACACACGGCTGTTTCAGGTACACATGCACCATAAACAGCTTGAAAAACCTGTTTGAAAAAAAAAAAAATCGATACTTCAGCCAAAAAAAGTACAATTATTCAATGTTTTATGAAAGACAGTGGTGAGGATTCATTGTAAACACACACACACACACACACACACACACACACACACACACACACACACACACACACACACACACACACACACACACACACACACGATTAGAAACGAAAGAGAAAGAGAGAGAGAGAAGAAAAATGAATGTGGATGTGCACTAAAAGCAGCTCTGTTTGTGAGTGGTTCTCTCTGACACTGCCTAGACACAGCGCCGTTTGGCGGAAGACCAGCATCACTTCTCCATGCTACAAAGAACACATTCTGCAATTTCTCACGTGGTTCTTCATAATTTCTGTGAGCCCGATCTGTATGCAGTACTCTCCCTTTGGGGAGAGCTCTCTGAATTTCACACAGAGGAATATAATTGTTATAGAAAATAAATATTCAAAATTTGCTCAAAGGAGACACATTATTATAATGATGACGATAATTATAATTATCATTATTATTATTATCATCGTCATTATTTTCATTATTGTTATTAACAACAAAACAGTAACAGAAACGTTACTACTACTACTACTACTACTACTATTACTATTACTATTGCATGTTCTGTGAATAAAACGACATTAATCAAAACCCTGCAAGGGAAAAAAAAGAGTGGAAAGTGGTGTTTCGAGTCATAAAACATTATCCAAAACAATAACCCTAAAACTGAGAAAAATGTTCTGTAGATTTGCCACTCTAGATAAACTGTGTGAATTTTCAGCCTTCCAGAGTTATTGCTCCTTCTTCTGATGACATCATCACTGACGTCACCATGCACGTGTCACATACGTGCAGGGCAGTGAAGGGGTGTAGTCGAAACTCCATGTTAAGTCGTTGGTGCATTGAGTACGGCTCAGCAATAATTATTTGTATTTTCACAATTGTGCCCACGTAATGTTTTGGAGTGTGGAATTTATCTAACCTTCCAAATCGTGACTGCTATTTGATCGATGGCGCCAGAGTTTCTTTGTTGTTGTAGTTATAGTTCTTGTTTTGTTTTTGTTTTGATTCTCCTGAATATTTTGACAGTATGATTGTTATAGATTCATTGCTATTGTTGATGTGTT
>NC_134880.1:2763229-2768229 GCF_041734735.1 Babylonia areolata | reverse complement strand
CGCATCGGTCTCTACAGTCACAGGCGACGCTGCTTGGTCCAAGAAGACAGCCCAATTAGACATTAGGTCGGATATACTCTATCCATGGTCAGCCATGACCGAAGGAGGCCTACTACTAATACATGGTTTAGAAAGTCGTGTTAATCAGTTTGATCTTTTTTTTTCTCTAAACAATGTAGCCTACAGACACTGATGAGTCGGTTCATAATTTTGAGGTCATCATCATCACTGTGTCCGATACGACTATGACACCTTACACGCGTAAATAACGATCAATGATTACATTTTATTTTCTTTTGAAGTATATATTACAGAAGACGATGACTCTGATGGTTAACACCTGCAATTTTTCTCTCTCTCAAAGTTGTGATTTCAGGCCCTTTAACCCCTTGACTTCTGCACAATAGTGTTATGAGAAAAGTGTGGCATTAATGTGTAGTGTGATTACGACGTGTTGTGCACTTTTTAGCGGTGTAATTGATTTTGCAGACCACGATGGAGAAGTCTGGATAAAAGGATAGTGACTGACATCGTGACCGGTAAGCTTCTCTCTGATGTGTTGCCCCTTCACTAACAAACACATTTATCAACAGCAGTCAAGGCGTTAAGAAGAATCGTTAACGTGTGTAGGTGTTGTTTTTTGTTTTTGTTGTTGTTTGTTTGTTTGTTTTTCATGAAAAGAAAATAATTCGCATGGTGGGAAAGAGTGTGCAAAACACGCACAAACGTGTAGTACTGTGTATTAAGCTATGTTCGTGTAATGTGCAATGTACTGGTCTGGTTTTTGTTTCGTTTCGAATCTTTATGCCCAATGAAATTATATTCAACAATAGCCTGCTGATGAGTTTGTTGTGTTCTCTCTCTCTCTCTCCCTCTCTCTCTCTCTCTCTCTCTCCGTGTGTGTGTGTGTGTGTGTGTGTGTGTGTGTGTGTGTGTGTGTGTGTGTGTGTGTGTGTGTGTGTGTGTGTGTGCGCGCGCGTGCATGTGTGTATGTGTGCGTGTGTGTGTGTGTGTGTGTGTGTGTGTATGCACGTGTGCACGTGTGTGCGTGCCTGCGCGCGGATGGCGGATGGTAAAGCAAGAGTTGGCAAAGTTAGAGCATTCTTTATACGGCTCAAGAACATCTAGAGCTCCAGAGTGCTGTCAAAGCAAACTAAAAATCCCACCTTTGAATTGACATTGTAGTGCTGAGACACGGAGGGTGACAAAGACACCACTGAACGAAGTGAAGACTCTCATCAACAGCTCTCTGAAGAGAACCCCTCTGATGCACTAGCCAGAGATATTCAGCAACATCGACCTATGGAAGAATACATATACAACAAGTACCAGCTGAAAGCAAACTTGGGAGAAGAAAGTGGGGATGGGTGGGTCACACGCTACGAAACCAAACATCACCAGACAGACTGTTTACTGCTGAATTGTCGTCTCCGCCAAACTGTCTCAGGCGTCAAGATGTAGGAACTAAGTTAATCGCTAAATTGTCGTCGCCGACAAATAAGCAGACCGACGACAAATCAAAGTTTAACATACTTTCGCCGAATTGTCGACAATCGGCGACAAATCAGCGGATCGGCGACAATTCAGCGCGTCAGTGATCCGTCAGGCTGTTTCTGGTTTACAACACAAAAGCCGATCAGCGACATTTCATCGTGATATCGCAACGGTGCATTGTCTTCAACATCATCAGCATACAACAAAACAAACAGTGACAATTTGGCACTTTCTAAATAAATGCTGATTCGTCGCCGTTACGCAAATCAGCCGTCGATCGGCGACAATTTGACGGAGGCGGCTGTTCAGTGGTGAACACAGTAGAGGAAACGAGACCGACCAAGAAACACCTTGCAAAGACGCCTTCAGGTATACGCCAGGAAGATGATCCTAACCTGGAACCTGGGAGAGGCTAAGGCACATGACTGGGGTTTGTGGAGGCCTGTTCCCTTATAATATTGTCGTCGGACATATTATGATGTCATGGTCGCCGGTCTTCAGAACAAACAATTCAATATTAAGGATAATGATGGTTCTGATTATTGTGGTCATCATCTAGAGAGTGATCCACAGGAGAATGTGTGTGTGTGTGTGTGTGTGTGTGTGTGTGTGTGTGTGTGTGTGTGTGTGTGTGTGTGTGTGTGTGTGTGTGTGTGTGTGTGTGTGTGTGTGTGTGTGTGTGTGTGTGTGTGTGTGTGTGTGTGTGTGTGTGTGTGACTCAAAATTATAACCAGTATCAGAATATTGTTTATTAGTCATGAAAACGGAAAAATAACAAAGGTCTGTCGACAAAGCAACAAAAAGCGAAACTAACCACCTCCATTCCGCTCACGCGAATGCAAATACACTGATGCATGATGGAGAACAAATTTGTGATCACCCATTATGCACTCATTAAAAAAAAAAGGGGGGGTGAGGGGGGGGCAAATTATTGAAAAGTAAAATAAAATGATATGAGATGAAATAAGATAAAAAGAAATGAAAGTAAAACAAAATGAAATAAAATGCTCACATTGGACATAAACTGCAGATGCACAGAAGGGTCGTTTTGGGTTCACGAAGTGTATCATTGTTGCTTGATCATTAACTCCTTGGATAACTTGATAAAACAAATAAGTAAGCGAAATAAACACATGAATAAACAATGAATGAATAAATGGGTAGATAAAACAAATATATAGGTAAATGAAAGAAACAAATGTAGAAGTAATCAATGAAGAAATGATTTCACAAAGAAACAAACAAAATAATTAGTCTGTTAACAGATACAAAAAAATATTGAAAGAACATGAAATACTGTTCAAGAAAATCAAAACTTGCATTCACTCTGAGGGACCAGGCAGGTGCTTTGTGTTGTATTGTATTGCATTGCAATGTATTGTATATTTGTTACTTTTTGTCACTGATCGGAATTCATGCTGATATCCTCGGGGCGTGCGCGCCGCGAAAAGTGCAGTGCCATCATTTTAATTTTTCTTTTTATCTTTTCTATCTGTGAGTGTGTTTGGCAAACCATCAAGACTCATTTCCTTTTGCTGTTTGTTTGGTGTTTTCATTTTCCACGGACATCTCTCTTTGGGATTGTGTTGTTTTAACGTGAGAGAAATGCTTGCTTATCGTCAGGTCTGGTGGAGGGGTGTGTAGGGTTAGGTGGGTAAAATCCTGGTCTCTCTGTGTGGGAATCGAACCTGTAAACACTGGCTTCCTAGCCGGGGCACGGTAGCGCTGGGCCAGCCTTCCACAATAAACTACGCCGTACAACAGTTACAATTCATCGTTGTCGTGTTTCAGCCGTGCACCGATGCCGTCAGTCAAGCAGTGGAATAGGTTGGTAAAGACAGTCTGTACTGTCTCGTACTGGTACAGACTGTCTCGTACTGGTACAGACTGTTTCGTACTGGTAAAGACTATCTGGTAAAGACTGTTTCGTACTGGTAAAGACTATCTCGTACTGGTAAAGGCTGACTCGTACTGGTAAAGGCTATCTCGTACTGGTAGAGACTGTTCCGTACTGGTAAAGATTGTCTCGTACTGGTAAAGACTGACTCGTACTGGTACAGACTGTTTCGTACTGGTACAGACTGTCTCGTACTGGTAAAGACTGACTCGTACTGGTACAGACTGTTTCGTACTGGTACAGACTGTTTCGTACTGGTACATACTGTCTCGTACTGGTACAGACTGTCTCGTACTGGTAAAGACTGTCTCGTCTGTCTCGTACAGGTAAAGACTGTCTGGTACTGGATACATATACTGTAAAGTACTTTGAAAGCGCCCCTCAACACCCACCCCCACCTTGAACAGATTCCATTTTCATGTTGGGGTCTGACGTTTACTGGGACCTTCACAGTACGCCTTACATAATAGTTTCACCATACAGCACTGGTTCGGCGTTTACGCCGTGTGTGAGGCGTGTCTCCAAAGTCAAGAGTCAAGAGTTTTATTCAAAAAAATTTCCCATTGTGTCGAAAAAAAAAAAAAAAAAAAAAAAAAAAAAAACGATCAAAAGGCGAACAATTTGGCAATGTTACACAGTCCATGACAGTCTCGTTAAACTCCTGCCATCAGTAGGGTCATCCAATGCCGAGAGTTTGACCGAGAGTTTGAATTCAAGTGTGTAAGTTTGGTTTGACTGCACACTGGTGATCGGTATTGAACTGGGTGATTGAATTGGCAGGTACAGATCTGTCGTTCTCTGCAAACAGTCTGCAGACCGCTGGACACTGAAACATGACAGGGACAGATCTGTCGTTCTCTGCTGCAGACCGCTGGACACTGAAACATGACAGGGACAGATCTGTCGTTCTCTGCAAACAGTCTGCAGACCGCTGGACACTGAAACATGACAGGGACAGATCTGACGTTCTCTGCAAACAGTCTGCAGACCGCTGGACACTGAAACATGACAGGGACAGATCTGTCGTTCTCTGCAAACAGTCTGCAGACCGCTGGACACTGAAACATGACAGGGACAGATCTGTCGTTCTCTGCTGCAGAGCGCTTGACACTGAAACATGACAGGGACTGATCTGTCGTTCTCTGCTGCAGACCGCTTGACACTGAAACATGACAGGGACAGATCTGTCGTTCTCTGCAAACAGTCTGCAAACCGCTGGACACTGAAACATGACAGGGACAGATCTGTCGTTCTCTGCAAACAGTCTGCAGACCGCTGGACACTGAAACATGACAGGGACAGATCTGTCGTTCTCTGCTGCAGACCGCTTGACACTGAAACATGACAGGGACAGATCTGTCGTTCTCTGCAAACAGTCTGCAAACCGCTGGACACTGAAACATGACAGGGACAGATCTGTCGTTCTCTGCAAACAGTCTGCAAACCGCTGGACACTGAAACATGACAGGGACAGATCTGTCGTTCTCTGCAAACAGTCTGCAGACCGCTGGACACTGAAACATGACAGGGACAGATCTGTCGTTCTCTGCAAACAGTCTGCAAACCGCTGGACACTGAAACATGACAGGGACAGATCTGTCGTTCTCTG
>NC_134880.1:2748229-2753229 GCF_041734735.1 Babylonia areolata | reverse complement strand
TAGTGATTTTAATTTTCTGAATTTGATTTTGAGCTGAGATGTTTAATTTTACTAGAAAGATGCCGATCTTAGTGATAATGTAATTGATGTTGTTGGTTTTTTTTTTGGTTTTTTTTTATTGTTTGTTTGTTTTTTTGTGTGTGTGTTGTTTTTTTTGATAACTTAAATGGATGTTTATATGCCTGTAACTGATGCTTTTATGCCATGTTTGTTTGACATTTGGTTGTATGTTTTACAGTTTAGTATTACTTTATGTTGATTATACCACTATATCAATTTGCTACTTTGTGCATGTGAATATACAATAAGTGTGCATGGGTGCTTGCATACGGGCGGGTGTGTGCGTGCGCACGTGTATGTGTGTTTTTAATCGATGGAAAGTTATAGGACTTGCTTTGCTATGACTGAGTTGGGTGTTATTTTGTTATGTATATGTTGTATGCAAAATTTTACTGTTGTACTTATATTTGTATGTATCACGGACTTCACCACACTTAATTTCTCCACGAGATAATGAAGGTATTCTGGTTCTGATTCTGATTCTGACAATTGGTGCCTGGTCAACCCACCTAGTACAGCACCTTCTGTATTTTGACAACAATCGTTTTATGGAAACGTTTATACTCTTTTTGTACTGTCGTCTAAGTAAGAGAGAGAAAGAACACACACACACACACACACACACACATACACATACAAAGGCACAAAATATACGGGACCAGTATCGCTTCAGTTTTAACTGCATTTCCTCCATTTTGTCTACATCTCCGGAATGAAGTTGTGCTGAACAAAGGTAAATCAGGGAGGGTGACGTACGGAGACAGAACAGTGGCTGACAAACTGATCTGCAATCTTTCAGTGAAGAAAAGAAAATCACGCAGTAACAAGATCCATTAGCCTTGCTAAAACGGTCCTCCAATGAATTGTTAAGGGGAAAGAACTATAGGGGAACGCAGATTAAAAACGAGTGACTACCAGCACTGCAGAGTGGACAGGAAAACCATTTGCACACATCCAGGCTTGGACACACAACCGACACACTGGAGGAATCTGAACATTTCTTCCGTGCGTCGCCCAAAATGACTCTTGATATAGATAATGCAGAAGAACTCAGAACTCAACTGAAAACGTTTTTATTCAAGGATTAAAATTTTAGGCATAGCCTATTCTTCCAATCTGTCCTTGCTAATCTACATCTATTACAAATAGCACACACATAAATGAAAGGAATAAGTTTTCATGATGAAGGGTATACATAATGAAGAAAACAACCCCCCACCCCCCACCCCCACACACACACCCACACCCGTGCACACACAAGCATGCACACAGGCGCGCGCGCGAGCACACACACATACACACACACACACACGCGCTCACACACACTGACAGCACCCCTCCCTCCCCCCACACACTAAGATTGACAGATGGATAGGACTGTGAGTCAGAGAGAGAGAGAGAGGTGTCATCAGTATAGAAGTTCCAGAAACATCCGGGTGTTCCAAAAGGTACAGTATTGTTACTGTCTCTGAAATCTACGTGTGACAAGTGCAGCATACTACAGTGACTAACCCCATCACCAATATTACTTGGACATTTGTCACGATTATGGTAGAACGAAATGAATAAATTTATGCGGAAGAAGAAGAAAGAAAGAAAGAAAGAAAGAAAGAAAATGAAGATTGATAGACTGCTTGATTGATTGAATATTTAATTAAGTAAAGGAGTAGACACAATAAAGGCCTTTTTTTCACAATTCTGCCCAGTTAACGAAAGACAACATGAAATATATAAAACAAAAACATCCAAAGAAAAAAAAAGAAGAAAAGAATTGCAACGGATGAGAAGAATAACTGGAATATTCAACAAACTATAGCAAGATAACGAAAACAACAATTAGTTCATTATAACGTACATAAGTGCCTAGTGCTAGTGCCTGAACCCCTTTCGTGTGTATACGCACGCAGAAGATCAAATACGCACGTTAAAGATCCTGTAATCCATGTCAGCGTTCGGTGGGTTATGGAAACAAGAACATACCCAGCATGCACACCCCAAAAACGGAGTATGGCTGCCTATATGACGGGGTAAATAGACAAAACGGTCATACACGTTAAATACTACATGCCTGTCTGAATGTGTATGTGTGCGTGCCTGAAACCTGATTGAATGACACAGGAAACGAATGATGAGCGCCCGGTGTCAGCCGTAAGCAGCCTGTTGTGCAAATGACCCCGTGATTGTAAAGTGCTTAGAGCTTGGTCTCCGACCGAGGCTAGGCGCTATATAAGTATCCATATCAATCAACCAATCAATCAATAAGTGTGTGTGTGCGCAAGCCCTGATACGCACACACACACACACACACACACACACACACACACACACACACACACACACACACACACACACACACACACACACACACACACACCAGATATATTTCGTTTCGTTGCTCGCTCGTTTGTTCACACGGTCATTCAACTTCTTATTCAGAAGAAGATGATGATGATGAAATTATCATTCACCAAGAATGGAAGAAGAATAATCTCATCTTATATCACTGAAGTGACGGGCGCAATAGCCGAGTGGTTAAAGGGTTGATATTTTTTTTCCGATCTCCCATGTCAACATATGTGCAGACCTGCTGGTGCCTGAACCCCCTTCGTGTGTATACGCAAGCAGAAGGTCAAATACTCACGTTGAAGATCCTGTAATCAATACCAGTGTTCGGTGGGTTATGGAAACAAGAACATACCCAGCATGCACACCCCTGAAAATGGAGTATGGCTGCCTACATGGCGGGGTAAAAAGTGGCATACACGTGAAAACCCACTCGTACACATACTAGTGAACGTGCGAATTGCAGCCCACGAACGAAGAAGAAGAAGAAGAAAATCATACTGAAGTGACATACTATCTCTCAGCAGCAGTTTGGTGGTGAGACCGCTAGTAACTGCAAGATGCATGTATGAAAAAAAGTGTGCACACATGCACATCGTGTGTGTACTTTTTTTCACACACGAATACCTCCGTACATGGAGAGTACCTTGACCACAGCTGAGTTGTTCGTTCTCGTCATCTTTCATATATATATATACAAGCCATTCTTATTACATTTTGTACGTTTTACATTCCGTATTTGTATTTCTTTTTATCACAACAGATTTCTCTGTGTGAAATTCGGGCTCCTCTCCCCAGGGAGAGCGCGTCGCTACACTACAGCGTCACCCTTTTTTTTTTCCTGCGTGCAGTTTGACTTTTTTTTCCTATCGAAGTGGATTTTTCTACATTTTCTGTTGCCGTGGGTTCTTTCACGTGCGCTAAGTGCATGCTGCACGCGGGACCTCGGTTTATCGTCTCATCCGAATGACTAGCGTCCAGACCACCATTCAAGGTTTATTGGAGGGGGAAAAATTATCGGCGGCTGAGCCGTGATTGGAACCAGCGCGCTTAGATTCTCTCGTTTCCAAGGCGGACGTGTTACCTCTGGGCCATCACTCCACATTTTTATTACTATCAAAAGTCCACCCACCGTCTCCCCCCCCCCTCTCTCTCTCTTCTTTTTCTCTCGTTGTCTCCGTCTCTCACTCCGTCTCTCCATCCCCCACTCTCTCTCCTTCCCTCTTTCTCTCTTTGTGCATGCTTCAGAGAGAGAGAGAGAGAGAAAGAAGGGGGGAGGGGGGGGGGGGAACCACAAGCATTAATTAACAACCTTTGTAAATCTGCAGACACATACAATGTCCAAAGCCACGCAGCACAGCACAATTTGCATGACCGGCGTTGTCGCCGTGGATTTCCGTTTGTGTCCCTGAGACCTCGAGACGGTCTGTCCGCGCATTGCTTATTTCACAACACCACAGAATCACGTGTGAAACGCACATGAGTGCATGCATTCCGCGTCGAGCCGATTTGCATCGTGTGGGTAATGACATTTTCCCTAATCACAGGGAGAAGTCGTTTTTCACAGTGTCCAGAACCGCTACGCCAACACACACACACACACACACACACACATATATATATATATATATATAGAGAGAGAGAGAGAGAGAGAGAGAGAGAGATGAAGCAGGTGTAATGCAGCAGCGAACACGAATTTTGTCCGCACGATGTGACACCTCCTTATTAACTGTGACTGAAAGTCGGTACATTACGTTTCCCTTGATCCTGATAGATAAATCAATCAATCAACACAGACAGAGATTCACAGACAGATAAACAGAAAGAGATAAACAGAGCAGAACAGAAAGACAGGCAGAACAGACGCATAAAGCGGAGTAGAGAAGACGAGGAAAAACAGAGAGAAAAGGCAGAATCAACATGTGTGATTTACATCTGCATGTAGATCTTAAACAGGTCTATGTTCTGTATCTCTCTCTCTCTCTCTCTCTCTCTCTCTCTACATATATATATATATATATATATATATATATATATATATATGTGTGTGTGTGTGTGTGTGTGTGTGTGTGTGTGTGTGTGTGTGTGTGTGTGTGTGTGTGTGTGTGTGTGTGTGTGTGTGTGTGTGTGTATGTATGGAGCCGTGTTACTGAACCAAGTGGTTATTCAAGGGTACGGACGATACAAAAGAACTTAGAAGAATATAAGGATTGGCAAGAATTTCGGCGCACAGGCCAGGAACATATAGAAGCCAGTCACAAATGGGTTTTTCTATTGTTTTATTTACAATAGTTATTTGATGAGAAGAGAAGACAATAAGAGAAGAAGACAGTGCCTGGAATGACACAAACAAATGTCATTCGCACAACATGTCGGCACAAGTGAATAGTAAAGCACATGTAAACATATTACATGGAAAGACTACCACTTGGTAACGCATATGTGTGAAGACTAAACACTGACATCAAATGACATTTCTAACACATTTAAATAGTGCAGTTAAAGTGATTGAAGCTATGCTGATTTAGTAAAAGTACACTGACAGTATAGATTAGGTAAAGCTTATACTGTGTCAAAGTGACTCAAATCAATCAGTT
>NC_134880.1:2723229-2743229 GCF_041734735.1 Babylonia areolata | reverse complement strand
AGAACAGGTATTTTCCCCGAACATCAACGAAATGACTTAGCAGCAGTGCGGATTCTCCTCTGATGTGTGGCCTCCTGGCGACCTAACATCGATAGTTCTCTGTGGATTGCCGAAGCTGACTGCGACAGACGAACCCGGGTGTGGCTGTATGTTGGGGACTCGGAATGAGCGGCCTGGGAGTCACACCACGAAATCAATGCAGATTATGAGGCTGTGAAAAAAACAAATCAAACCAAAGCAAAACAAACAGGACATTGGTCAGTGAATTTGTGCTGGGTGCAGGCATGACAAGGGTAATTGCCACAGTTGCCTAACCGGGTTTCAGTGTAACAAATCTCTTTGTGAAAACTGTTGATAGGAAAAACAAATCAAACTGCACGCAGGAAAAAATACAAAAAAGAAATGGGTGGCGCTGTAGTATAGCGACGCGCTCTCCCTGGGGAGAGCAGCCCGAATTTCACACAGAGAAATCTGTTGTGATAAAAAGAAATACAAATACAAATACAAACAAATACAAAGATATCTTTTCCTGCAGAGAGAAAGCCAACTGAAAGATGTGACTTAACGTTTCTCACTTGAAATAAATGTGAACAATTTTTTTTTTCTTTCATTTTTTCTAACCAAAGTAAAATTAATGGTAATGCAAATGATTGATATATTCGCTCTCTATATACTATATTTTCTTCCCATGTTCATTCAGTTGAACGAAACATTAAGAGTTAACCATGCTAACAACCCGATCAGCGCTCGTTAAGAAGTGTATTGGTAACCACAGTTCAGATTTTAGGCCAACATCAGCGTGTTTGGTCTATGTAAAGTTTTTGCCAGGTTTTGTTGGGTCTTTGCCAAACAACCTCCCCCTCACCCCCCCCCCAAAAAAAACAAAAAACAAAAAAAGAAAAAAAAACAACAAACAAACAAAAAAAACAAGAAAAACAAACAAATACACACACACACAAAAACAAACAAACAAAAAACCCCAAAACAAAACGCATCTCCTCATATAATTGTCAAACAGAGACGATGTGACTGGGGGTAGAATTGAAGCGGGAGGGGTTGAGATAGTTGGGGACGAAGAAGCAGGATGAGATGGCAAAGAAGACGGGTGGTAGAGAGGGGCAAGTAACCTCATTGTTTTTCTGACAAGGCTCCGATCGTCTGGAAGCCTGGGTCACTCCAAGTCTCTTGCTCTTTGCCCCTCGTTACCTTCAGTCAGACCTCTTGCTCCCCCTCCCCCCCGGCCCCTCCCTCCCACACACACACACACACACACACACACACACACACACACACACACACACACACACACACACGTCCCTGCTAACCCTGTCTGTCACTCTGTCAGCATGTCAGTCTGTCTGTCTGATTAAAACGGACACACACACACACACACACACACACACACACACACACACACACACACACACACACACACACAGATACATAATACAGGCACGCACACAAGCACGCACACACAAATACACACGAGCGCGCGCATACATGCTCGCGCGTACACACGGACAGATACTCTTACACAATATCCCACTCCCACGACCCCCCCCCCCCCCCCCCCCCCCCCCCCCCCACACACACACACATTTACGTACCTATAAACACATCGAAAGACATTTTTGCAACTCTAAGTTGAAGTTGAGGTATGTGTAATTACGTGTACCCATGTATGTGCGTGTGTGCGCGTATGTAGCACACGCACGTGTACGTGTATGTATACGTGTTCGTGCGTGGGAGTGGAAGTGTGAACGGGAGTCGGGTCGGTGGGATGCGTTGGCCAAGAGCGGGGAAGTGCACCGCAATTACCGGGAAGGTTGAGCAGGGTTAGGACTGTGTTGATGGTAGCCTGAGTCGCCGACAGACGGATTGCAGCCAGAGGAAAAGGGGGTGGCGTGTCGTCGGAGATGAATGTGGTGAATGTGTGACGGGAGGGTTGGGGTGGAGGTGGGGGAGGGAGGAGAAGGAATGAGGGTAGAGTGTTGGGTGGGATAATATGGGAAGAATATCAACAAGAAGTTGGTATATAAAAAAATTAAAAAAAGAAAAAGAAAAAAAAAAGATCGAGTTTCAAAACTGAGACAGATAACGTGACTTGGTTATTGCAGGCAAGCGGTCATGTTGCGTTTCCACCGCATCTCTCTGTCTCTGTCTGTCTGTCTTTCTGTGTGTCTGTCTTTCTGTGTGTCTCTCTCTGTCTCTGTCTCTCTCTCCCTTTCTCAGTCTCTCTCTCTTTCGTACCTATTCTTTCAATATATCTATCAAATATCTATCTCCACCCATTGCTCAACACAAACACACAGAAACCACTCTGCCACCCCTGCTGCCACCTCGCCCCCTTCCACACACACACGCACGCACACACACACACACACACACACACACACACACACAAAGGGTAAGTGGATTGTGTGTCAGTTACTGTCACGGGACAGGCAAGGTGTGTGCCAGTGGAAGTGCGGATTGATAGACAGGGCTGTCAATTTCGGTGCAGTGTGCGGCGGACAGAGGAACTATGTCTGTCTGTCTCTGTCTGTGTCTCTTTCTGTCTCTCTCCCTTTGTCTCAATGTCTCTCTGTCTCTGTCTGTGTCTCTTTCTGTCTCTCTCCCTTTGACTCAATGTCTCTCTGTCTCTCCCCCCTTTGACTCAATGTCTCTCTGTCTCTGTCTGTGTCTCTTTCTGTCTCTCTCCCTTTGACTCAATGTCTCTCTGTCTGTGTCTCTTTCTGTCTCTCCTCCCTTTGACTCAATGTCTCTCTGTCTGTGTCTCTTTCTGTCTCTCCTCCCTTTGACTCAATGTCTCTCTGTCTGTGTCTCTTTCTGTCTCTCCCCCCTTTGACTCAATGTCTTTCTGTCTCTCCTCCCTTTGACTCAATGTCTTTCTGTCTCTGCCCCCTTTGACTCAATGTCTTTCTGTCTCTCCCCCCTTTGACTCAACGTCTCTCTCTCTCTGTCTCTTTCTGTCTCTCCCCCCTTTGACTCAATGTCTCTCTGTCTCTCCCCCCTTTGACTCAACGTCTCTCTGTCTCTGTCTCTTTCTGTCTCTCCCCCCTTTGACTCAATGTCTCTCTGTCTGTGTCTCTTTCTGTCTCTCCCCCCTTTGACTCAATGTCTTTCTGTCTCTCTCCCTTTGACTCAATGTCTTTCTGTCTCTCCCCCCTTTGACTCAATGTCTTTCTGTCTCTCCCCCCTTTGACTCAATGTCTTTCTGTCTCTCCCCCCTTTGACTCAATGTCTTTCTGTCTCTCCCCCTTTGACTCAATGTCTCTCTGTCTCTCCTCCCTTTGACTCAATGTCTCTCTGTCTCTCCCCCCTTTGACTCAATGTCTCTCTGTCTCTGTCTGTGTCTCTTTCTCTCTGCCCCCCCAGCCCCCTTGTCTGCTGTGCACTGAAACCCTAACAACAGTTTTAGCTATACTAGGATCCTGGACATTGGTTTCATCTGTATGAATGGTCTTGTCATTGAAGTCTCTAGTTTCTACAAGAACCGATACATCTGGAGGCAACTGTAAATGGCAGAGTCGGAAAATTAAGCACTGGCACCATGTCTGTAGCTCTTGTCTGGTGCAGTGGAATATTGTTTTGGAGAGGGTCAGCAGTGTGTCGTAGGATTGGGTGGGGAAACTTGGATACTGTAGTTCCAGCAGGGCTGGAGACTACGGGAGGCGTGTCACCCATAATCGTTGATCACATTGTTATTATGCAGTTAAAACGGAAAAAACACACACAAAATACATATAAATGAATTACGCGATAAGCACAAGACTGGAACACTACATGCTGTCAGTCACATTGTGTGCGGCAGCCACCTTTGCCAGCATTTATCCCCTCACGGCAGGATGATGGCTAGCTTCAGGAAGTGTTGGCAGGACTGCTTACTGCTGCGTTTCACAGTCAAACACGGCTGAGCCATTTCATACCAGAGTAGCTATTTAGTTCCAGTGAGCAGTGAACACCCTTCCTGACCTAGATTCCACCTTCGCGCTTGCTGTTTCCTTCCCTCTTGGCTGAAACTGGCTTGTGTCTCGCACGGTTGCCATCAGCACTGTGTAGCACATAGCTGATCTTTTTGTTTCATATTTTTCTCACAAAAACTTAAACCTTTGTGGACAGGGTGAGTGAGAACTTCACACATAGTTTGTCTCATTTGACCAGCACACGGAAACCCTTTTCTTGGAACCGTCAGAACTGAATTACACACACAAAACGTGGACCAAAGGCATAGCTGCTGCAAGCTCGTCTTCACCCATCGAGAGAGAGAGAGAGAGAGAGAGAGAGAGAGAGAACACAAGAGAGGCAGACCGGTGATCGGGAAGAAGGGGAGAGACAGAGTCAGAGACAGAGACAGCTGATATAGTTAACAGACAAACAAACATTCAGATTTGTATATCTTAAAAAAAAAAAGTGCCAAAATAGAAGGAACAAAGAAACTATCAAAACAGCAACATCTGCCAGCAAATAACACCCCACCATCTGACAACATGATTACAGACCCCGGCCCTTTCAATCAATTAACACAAAACATCGCTCGAACATAATGTAATTATTCCCTTAATTCGAATTTGAGTAAATGGAAGCACTCGCGGTTTCATGAATAAGAATATGCCCTTTCGATCTCTCTTTCTATCTGTCTCGCTCCCCCCCCTCCTCTCTCTCTTCACTCTCTCTCATCCATAAAAAGGGGATACCAATTTAGTTGAAAACTACAGAGGAGTTTATTTGCTCAGTGTAATCGGTAAATGCGTTACATCTATACTAAATCCAAGGCTTTACAACTTTACAAGTGGATAGAAAACAATAAGATATCAGACAGCCAAGCTGGGTTCTGTAAAAAACAAAACAAAACACCAAATTCTACAAATGACCACATCTTTAATTTGTTCACAGTAACCCAAGTGTTTAATATCGGTGGAGACTAATTAGAATCAGGGAATGACAGGATTTTGTTTCTACATGTTATGTATGAATCATTGGTATCCTGTGTAAAAGTAAGCGGTCAATACCCACAGGTTTTCCAGCTGCCAAAATGCCGTCCATCAAGTATGTGGACTTACGAGTCCTACACCATTTTCACTGATTTGCCAATCAGCTTGCCAACCACACAGCACAGGCGAACAGGGTATACAACTCTTACCTTGTCTTTTGGAACTATTCCTTCTCCTCTTCGCCGATGATGATGTCTTGTTGGCGATAACTCCAACAGGCTTGCAAAATCAGTTTGGCGCTAAAAGAACATGTTGCAGCTGATCAAAACTGGAAGATGACAACCAAAATAATTTAGGAAAGGCGACCCTCTCAAGAGTCCGAACACAAACAATGGTTTTATGAGGGAAGTGAGCTGGAAATTGTTAATTGATAAAGCTACCTTGGATTTACATATACAACAGTGCTCAGCGTTAAACAGGGCACTGGTCCCCAGAAGGCAAAATCGAAAAAAAAGCGTTCTGTGCAGGGCTTTTTAAAAATGTAAAGAGATTTGATATCACACAAGCAGAAGATCAAATACGCACGTTAAAGATCCCGTAATCTATGTCAGCGTTCGGCGGGTTATGGAAACAAAAACATACTCAACATGTACACCCCCGAAAACGGTGTATGGCTGCCTACATGGCAGGGTAAAAACGGTCATACACGTAAAAGCCCACTCGGGTACATAAGAGTGAATGTGGGAGTTGCAGCCCACGAACGAAGAAGAAGATATCACGCCTTCAGATAATACTGAACGAAGCTGCTCTGATTTGATGATCGTGAACAATGCTCCCACAGTTTTTTTTTTCAGAAAGTCAGCAACAACAACAAAAATCATGTTACCCCTCTCTTGGGTGAACTTTATTGGTTGCCCATCCATCACAGAAATCAAGAAAAAAAATTGGCATATTGGGTTATTGCGACATCGAAGGGTCTCTCCCAACTTACCTATCTTCTGTCCTTCATATTTACATCTCTTCCCGTTCTCTCCGGACTACCGGAAAAAAACAAACAAACAAACAACAAACAAACAAAAAACAACTCCTTCGCTCCCAAAAAGTATCTTCAAAGACATTTTGGTCAAGACTTTCGGTCAGTCAGACAGTCAGTCTTTGTGTGCCCTTTTGAGGAAAAAAAAACCCGTGGAAACGTGCTTGGCTGTGTTTGTGTGTCTTTGAATATGTTTAAAGTACTGTACTATGAAGGGGAATATATGTATTTCTATTTAACAGATTCACTATATAATTCAAAATATTCATATTTCATCAGCAATTTCAGGTCAGATCAGCAAACATAAATACAAGATTCTGGAGGGAATAAAATCAATAAAAAAAAAAAAAGAGCTCAGAAATCAATAAAAGAAGACAATATGTTTCAGTATCATATCAGACGTTTTGAATGAATAAACAATTGAGTAAATAAAGAAATACATGAAGTAGCAAATAAACGATACAGTATAATATCGATATCAAAGGCCTTTGCTGGATACATTGGTATACAGCCATATAATTGCTAAAAGAGGTAGATTAACTGGTATTCCAGTATGTAAATAGAGAAGTAAATGACAGTAACCCAAAAAATGTTTGATGCTTTGAATAAATACATTATTGAATGAACGCACAGACATGGCTTTTACTTAGGTAATTCGCTATCTAAAATTGACAAGATTCCATTAGATAAGACAGTTCATAATCAGTTGGATCGACATGTCTTTCGATCGATTCAACAGTGAATGACATAACTGATCAATCGTTTGCATTCTGAACACAGAAGCCAGCAAATGTTTTGCTAATGGGACAACTCTTGGCAACGCGAAACTATGGTGTGAAAACAAAATTGTGTCTTTATTCGTTACCTCATACATACGTTCATCATGTTTGAAATCATTGCTTTATTCATGTTCGATTTCTCAATCGTCTGTTCGTTATTGGAAAAAAAAATCTAAACACAAAGAAAAAGAAACCGAAAACATATCCCAAGCACGTAAAAATTATAATTCCCTCCCTTTCTGCAAACGAAAGAGAGGCTCCATTTCGCGTATAGTTTTTTAACTTTCCTGTCAGATCAGCAAAAATAAATACAAGATTCTGGAGGGAATCAAATCAATAAAAAGCAAAAAGTAATCCAGTCATTGTTTAGGAGTGATGGCATACTTCTTTTCGAGTAAATTATTAAGAATCGTTTATAATGTCTACTTATGTAATAGCCAACACTAAATACCCCTTAAATGACAAACAGAGAAATCCACCATATAGAAACTTGAGCTCGATCTTGTACGGGTTGTGTTGGGTGTTCTCAGCCTGTGCACAGATTGCAAAGCAACTGACCAGTCTGAGAAACATGCAACAAAAGCAAAGTTTTCTGTCTTATGTTGGGTGCTCTCAGACTGTGCACAGATTGCAATGCAACTGGCCAGTCTGAGAAACATGCAACACAAGCAAATTTCCATGTGTTGGGTGCTCTCAGCCTGTGCACAGAATGCAAAGCAGCAGAGAAACATGCAACACAAGCAAATTATTATGTCAAAATTATTTACGACCTTTGAGTTAGTTAATGTAATCAGCACGTTGTGTGATAGGATTTATTTCCATACAAAATTATACAATAAGATGAAATGTCTGTTGACTAAATGACGAGTGATTATGATCAGTGTGTCTGCCTCTGCATATCTGTCTGTCTCTCTCTGTCCGGTGTGTGGTGTTTTTGTGTGCGGAACACTGTCGAACAAATATTCAAATGTCGAGTCCTCATTGAAAAACAACTACAACACCAAAAGGACATCTTTCACAACTTCATCGACTTCAAGAAGGCATTCGATCGGGTGTGGCACAGCGGCCTCTGGCAAGTACTGAGAGGCTTCAACATTGATGAAGGGCTCATTCAAGTCATCCAGTACCTCTACGAACATTCCAGCAGTGCAGTGCTCCTCAACAATCAACAAGGACAGTTCTTTCGGACCACAGTCGGAGTCAGGCAAGGATGCCTATCATCCCCAGTACTTTTTAACATCTTTCTGGAGAGAATCATGCAAGAGGCCATTGAAGACCACCGCACTCGCATCACCATTGACGGCAGGGCAGTCTGCAATCTTCGATTCGCAGACGACATCAACCTCATGGTGGGCGCTAACACCGAGCTCCAGGATCTAACAAACAGACTTACTACAAGAACAGGTCCTTACGGCATGGAGGTCAGCACAGAGAAGTCAAAGGTCATGGTCAACAGCACAACTAACATCAGTGCCAACATAACCATGAATGGTGAGCCCTTGGAAGAAGTGACCAGCTTCAAGTACCTGGGAGCAACCCTGTCCAAAGACGGCACCTGCACAGCAGAAATCCGAAATAGGATTAATTCTGCAACGGCAGCGATGGCCAGACTGAACAGGGTATGGAAGAGCAACATCAGATTCCACACAAAATTCCTGCTCTACAAGTCACTAGTGGTCTCCATCCTCTTATATGGATGTGAGACATGGACACTGATGGCAGAAACAGAAAGAAGAATCCAAGCATTCGAAACCAAATGCTTGAGGAGACATCTCCTACAAGGAGCACAAGACCAATGACTATGTGCGGAACCTGGTCAGCAACCTTGTTGGGCCCCAAGAACCACTGCTGGCGACTGTCAAATGACGGAAGATGGCATGGTTTGGTCACGTCATACGACATAACACCCTCTCCAAAACCATCCTGCAAGGGACTGTAGAGGGAGGGCGCAGACGGGGACGGCAGAGAAAGAGCTGGTCCGACAACGTCAAGGAATGGACCAAAATTGGTTGTACTCCTTCACTGGTTAACACTGCCCCGTGTTGGTTGTACTCCTTCACTGGTTAAAACTGCCCCGTGTTGGTTGTACTCCTTCACTGGTTAACACTGCCCCGTGACGGTTGTACTCCTTCACTGGTTAACACTGCCCCGTGCTGGTTGTACTCCTTCACTGGTTAACACTGCCCCGTGTTGGTTGTACCCCTTCACTGGTTAACACTGCCTCGTGTTGGTTGTACTCCTTCACTGGTTAACACTGCCCCGTGACGGTTGTACCCCCGACTGGTTAACACTGCCCCGTGTTGGTTGTACTCCTTCACTGGTTAACACTGCCTCGTGTTGGTTGTACTCCTTCACTGGTTAACACTGCCCCGTGTTGGTTGTACTCCTTCACTGGTTAACACTGCCCCGTGACGGTTGTACTCCCGACTGGTTAACACTGCCCCGTGACGGTTGTACTCCTTCACTGGTTAACACTGCCTCGTGTTGGTTGTACTCCTTCACTGGTTAACACTGCCCCGTGACGGTTGTACTCCTTCACTGGTTAACACTGCCCCGTGACGGTTGTACTCCTTCACTGGTTAACACTGCCTCGTGTTGGTTGTACTCCTTCACTGGTTAACACTGCCTCGTGTTGGTTGTACTCCTTCACTGGTTAACACTGCCCCGTGACGGTTGTACTCCCGACTGGTTAACACTGCCCCGTGACGGTTGTACTCCTTCACTGGTTAACACTGCCTCGTGTTGGTTGTACTCCTTCACTGGTTAACACTGCCCCGTGACGGTTGTACCCCCGACTGGTTAACACTGCCCCGTGACGGTTGTACCCCCGACTGGTTAACACTGCCCCGTGTTGGTTGTACTCCTTCACTGGTTAACACTGCCTCGTGTTGGTTGTACTCCTTCACTGGTTAACACTGCCCCATGACGGCTGTACTCCTTCACTGGTTAACACTGCCCCGTGCTGGTTGTACTCCTTCACTGGTTAACACTGCCTCGTGTTGGTTGTACTCCTTCACTGGTTAACACTGCCCCGTGTTGGTTGTACTCCTTCACTGGTTAACACTGCCTCGTGCTGGTTGTACTCCTTCACTGGTTAACACTGCCCCGTGTTGGTTGTACCCCCCGACTGGTTAACATTGCCCCGTGACGGTTGTACTCCTTCACTGGTTAACACTGCCCCGTGTTGGTTGTACTCCTTCACTGGTTAACACTGCCTCGTGTTGGTTGTACTCCTTCACTGGTTAACACTGCCCCGTGACGGTTGTACCCCCGACTGGTTAACACTGCCCCGTGTTGGTTGTACTCCTTCACTGGTTAACACTGCCCCGTGACGGTTGTACTCCTTCACTGGTTAACACTGCCTCGTGTTGGTTGTACTCCTTCACTGGTTAACACTGCCTCGTGTTGGTTGTACTCCTTCACTGGTTAACACTGCCCCGTGACGGTTGTACTCCTTCACTGGTTAACACTGCCCCGTGTTGGTTGTACCCCCGACTGGTTAACACTGCCTCGTGTTGGTTGTACTCCTTCACTGGTTAACACTGCCCCATATTGGTTGTGCATGACTCTTTTAATCTTTTTCTCTTGGTTTCTCTCCTTCAAACGTTCGCCTCCTAAGTAAAAAAAGAAGAAAAGAAAACAGCAAAAACACAAACAAACAAACAAGCAAAATTTTTTTTTTAATAAAAAAACAAACACCGTAAAAGCTTCCCGAGCAATTATGGACAGTCAACACCTGAGCCTGGTACAATCGGTCCAAGGACATGGGGCGATTAAAAGACTGTAAAAGACGGGCATTTGATGGGCCAGTGGTTCTTTGACCCAGTAGAGCTTTGACGCGACGAGCTGGAAGTCCTGGAGGTGACCAAATCTGTTTGTGGGTTTCTTTTTTTGTGTTTTCTCGTCCGATGTCTTTAATGGCGTCTTGTTTTGTGTTGTGCATGTGTGTGTGACTGAGCCACCTTTCAGGCGGCGGTGACAGTTTCATGTCAAGCATCTCCTCTCTCTCTCTCTCTCCCAGAGTGGGTTCACTTCTCTTCGGGGTTACGGCTGATGCCATGATGACACTCTCTCCTCCTCCTCCCCCATCTTCCAACATAAATAATTGTGTTGCAGCTGCTACTACTGCTGCTGCTAATACTACTGCTACTACAACTACTGCTGCTATTGCTACTACCACTATCACTACTTCTGCTGCTGGCGCTAATGCTACTCGTAATCGTCACAACAAAATCTCCAGAAATAATTTCATGGTGCTATTTTGATTCTTTCTGTGTAATGACTCCCATTTCCTTTTTCTCACGCCTTCTGCCCGGTGCTTTTCACCCCCAGTCACCTCCCCACAAACAAAGGACCCACGGAAGCAAAATAAATAATCAGTTACCAGTAAACGGATTTTTTCCCGGTGAACTGCTTAGATTTGTCTATGAGAGAGATCAATGGATACCTGTTTCGCTTCCTTACCTGCTGCCACTCAGCTGTATGACCACAGGAGAAATACTACTTTTCCAACACACGGCACAGAGGATCAACTGAACGAGAATCCAAACTGATGCTCCAAAAAAGACAATTGTTCACATTGGAACAAAATATATCTGTGGGAAGAGGGGGTGGGGGTATAATTCGGGATTTGATTTCTCATTTAATGCGATCGCTCACACCAGTACATACCAGTGTGTCTGGAAAAGTAATTACCTTTGAATGTAACAGTCTGTTCAATGCCGACATGACGCATTAACCCGTCATACTGTGGTTGCAACGATATTGCACACATGACAGGTCAACAGATCGCTGAGGTTTACGGAATTTTCATTCAAACAGAAACAGAAGTAGCGTCATAACCGTTGTCAAACCCTTAGAGGACGATACTTCAATCAGGAATAAACATGTGTGATGTGTCGCTCAAAGCATCCACCAACTGCTAGCTCAATTAGTAAGCGAAGCTAAACTGCAAAACATATAGCAGACAATAATCATGACAGATGTAGTGTTCTGGGAAAGCAAAGGTGGTTATGATGACCCAGATTATACCACAGACACTGAATGTTCTTAGATTGTCACAGAAAATACCATAGCAACGACCTGATAATGTGGAACCGCTTTAATAACAATAATGATAATTATTATATTTATATAGCGCTGAATTTTGTGCAGAGACAAATCAAAGCGCTTTTGCACCTGTCATTCAAACGCATGCATAACTCTAAAACTGGAGAAAACAAACAAACAAACAAACTGAAGTCAAGGAAGAGGCAGGGAAGGGAGGCTACTTTGGGAAGAGGTGGGTTTTAAGGCCAGATTTGAAAGAGCTGAGTGTGGAGACCTGACGAAGCGAAAGAGGAAGTTCATTCCAATTACAAGGTCCAGAGACAGAGAAAGAACGGCGGCCAACAGTCAAGTGTTTGAATCTGGGTATGCATAAACAGACTGGATCCGAAGCCGATCGTAGAGAGCGAGATGGAGTGTAGAGGTGAAGGCAGCCACAGAGATAGGAAGGGGCAGAGTTGTGAATACATTTATAACATATAGTGCTGATCTTGTACTTTATTCGGTGTGAGACAGGGAGCCAGTGGAGATGTTGCAAAAGAGTGATGTGCTCAAATCTTTTCTTTCTGAGGACGAGTCGGGCAGCAGAGTTTTGTATGCGCTGAAGGGACTGAGGGGATGAAGCAGGCAAACCAGACAATAGAGAATTATAGTAGTCAAGGCGAGAGAGAATGAGAGAAACGACAAGTCTAGATGTTGCGCCAGTGGACAGATATTTCCGGACGGAACTGATGCGCCGCAATTGACAGTAGCAGGACTGACATGTCTGACTGATAAAGTTTTGCATGGACAGTGTGTTGTCAAGGACAACACCGAGGTTCCTGACTGAACTGGAAAGAGGGATGGATGTACTGCCAAGTTTGATTGTGTCAGTTGTGATGGAAGACTGTTTTTGTTTAGTTCCAACCATCATTGCTTCAGTTATGTCCGCGTTCAATTGTAACTTATTTAAAGTCATCCAGTCGGACGCTAGCAGTAGATTATTCAGGATGTGGAGAAGAGTGGTTTGGGTGCTGTGGTCAGCGCGATAGGCAGACTGAAATGGGTGGATGAGATTGTTGAAACAAATGTGGTTGTTGAGCTGCTTCAGGACAGCTTTTTTAAGGAGTTTGGACATGAATGGAAGATTAGAAACTGGTCGATAGTTTTTCAAAATGTTTGCGTCAAGGTTGGGTTTCTTCAGAAGAGGCCGAACGATTGCAGTTTTGAAAGTGGATGGAAATGTTCCAGTGAGAAGGGATGAGTAGACAATATTGGTGATTGTGGGGAGAAGCTGTGAGACACACTGGGAAAAGACAGAGGCTGGTATAGGATCCATCTCAAAGGATTTTATTGTCATTTCTTTCAGGATGTCATGGACTTCTGTTTCAGTCAATGGATTATACAGGAATGGAGAGGAGCGCCGCTGAATTGTGGATCAGGATGAGCAGGTTGGAAAGGCGTTTGGTCTAAGATGGTACGAATATTTTAGACTTTGTCGAAAAAGAAAGAGGAGAAGACATTTGGGAGTTGAGATAAAGTGTAGGCAAAAGGAAGAGGAGTCCTTTTTGCAGTACCGAGAAGATTTGACATGATACAGTAAAGAGATTTGGTGGATGTGGCATCGAGAACTTGAGAAGAAAAGAAGTTTGTCTTTGCTGATGAGATCCTGTTTGACTTTATTTATTTGTTTTCGGAATATTCGATTGTGGACTTTCAGTTTTGTTGATCGCCATCGTCTTTCCAGTTGGCGACGTTTGCGTTTTGCAAGTCGAATATCTTGTGTGTATGATGGGGCAGAAGGTCTATCAGGGAGCATGCGGGTAGTGTGTGTGTGTGTGTGTGGGGGGGGTGCATGTTCAGAAGACAGTGTTGTAATGTGTAGAGACGTCGGTACAGGAAGAGATTTTGTGTGAAGTGTGAGGGTGGGAGGGCGTGGTTAAAGGAGGGGGCATGGGGAAGGGAAAACGTGAGTACCACAAGGAAAACAAAGGATTGACAAAGACAGGAAGTGAATGAGAAGGGGACGTGTGTGTGTGTGTGGGGGGGGGGGGGGGGGGAGGGGGAGAAGAGACTGTTCATCTGAACATTGATAAATGAACGAATATCTCTTTTCCTTGAATCGGTATACAATGTGACAAACATTTATGAAATGATATTCATCATCTTTTATACTTATGAAATGGACAGCCCTGTCACAGCAGGGATTTCAAAGTATCACAGAAAGTATGTATTTAATGACAATACTCCAAGTCTCGTTTGTATTGAAGCCACGCTGAAGCAATGAATATCCAAATATTGAAAGTAAAATCCGGTCCTGAAACCATCGAGGGTATTTTCCCTATCTATGACACGAATATGTCCTTCACATAGATCTGAACGAGCCTGTGAACAAGAAAGACACACACAGAGAGAGAGAATGAATGAATGAATGGTTTATTCATTTATAGGCCATTGCCCCTTATGAAAGGGTGTCACAATTTCTTCATAAACATTGCATCGTGCATTGAAAAATGACATTCGTTCAGATAATATAAATATAACATACCTTAATTTTAAGTAATATTTATGTCCTCACCTTAGTAATACATAATGCACATCATGAAACATATTGTATTCAAATGACATTTATACACTTAAATGATATATGATATACGCTAAATGATAACTCTTACATGCGTAGCTAATGACACTCAGTTACGTTATACACATCGTCCGTATGTAGTCGTTACTGGATACACTAAGACATAAGAACAGATCGGAGCTTAAACGATTTATACAGATAAATTGATAGGTTTCTAATAGTTTGTTCATGCGCTGATGCCATAAGTAACGACAGTCTAAACTGACTTGGGAACTTAAAATATTTCAATGGTATGTACTGTACTCTTAAATTATACAAGACAGGGCAGGACAGAACAAAATGCACCTCATTTTCTTTCTCCATCTGGCAAAGTGGACATAATAAGTCAGCCTCGTTCTGCATTCTATAACGATAACTATGTTCAGCAATATCGGAAATGCCCAGTCTGAATCTTGTCATTGTATACCTTAAATATCTATCTAGATTCATTAGTAAATATGTTTTGATATCAGGTATAGTGCAAAAAGTTCTGTAAACATTAAATCTTTCACTATTTTTTACATGAAAGTCCCATTCTTGCCATCTACACAGAATTAACCTTTCCTTGAAAACCCGAAGAAACTCATCAATCCCTTCCACACCTTGGTTAAGCCATACATAACCAAAACCAAACATAAACAACTTAGAACGTATGTTAGTAGCCCAGTTTGTTTTACCACGTGCATCAAGATCGAATAACATTTTGTAGGCTTTGTGAGGTAATCTAGACTCATGCATTCTTACTAATTTTAGCCAGTATTTAATGCACTTCATAACTGAATTTATATAAATAGGATACCTGTTTGTTTCTCCATATACAAAATCATTAGGTGTTCGTGTTTCTACACCCAAATATCTTTTTAATGCAAATAAATGAACCTTTTCACAATTAAATGCTGCTCTGTCAAGTCCCCATATCTCAGCACCATACTGTACTACTGGTTGAATTTGTGAGTCAAATAATTTCAAATAAGTATTTAAAGAATTACATTTTAACTTTGATAACTTTTGCAATATGCATAATAAAGCATTTTTTGCTCTGCTACAAAGATTGTTACAGGCTGCCACAAAACTCAGTCTAGTGGAGAAGTAAATTCCTAAGTATTTATATGCATTAATAACTGGCATAACAATACCATTATATGTCCACCTTTCCCTAGCGGCTAAATACCCCCCTTTCCTAAATACAATGATATTACTTTTATCCATGTTTACTTTCAAGTGTAGAGCTGAAGCTGCATGATATAGACTATTAAGCTGTGTTTGTAAACCAATAATAGTTTCTGATAATAAAGCAACATCATCAGCTAATAATAATATAAACAGTTCAAAATAATTAGGCATAAACATAGCACCATGCCTACCCTCTCTGATCACTTCTAATGCTAATTCATTAATGAATAATGAAAACAGAACAGGACTGCAGACATCGCCTTGTTTGACACCGCGGGTACAACTAATATAGTCTGTTAGCTTAGCACCACATCTAATTCTGGTTTTAACATTGGTATACATACTATAAATACAACGAAAAATCTTACCTCTGATACCGTTTTTCAAAAGAATAGGCCACAATAAATTTCTCTCAATGGAGTCAAATGCTTTTTCGAAGTCAATAAAGGCAACATATAATTTGCGATTAAAAGAGAATTGTTTTTGTACTAGTGCCATCAACGTAAACATATGATCAACAGTCGAATAACCCCTTTTAAATCCTGCTTGATATTCACCCGTCAGATTATACTCATTTATGAATTCTTGAAGTCTGTTATTTATAATCGTACTATACATTTTGCTACTTATATCACACAATGAGATACCTCGGTAATTACTTGGGTTATTTAAATCACCCTTTTTAAACAAAGGGATTACAACAGAATCTGTCCAGTTTTCTGGAAAAATACCCTTATCAAATAATGCATTGAAAAGCTTTACAAAAAAATCAGCCACTACATCCCCAACATATTTCAACATTTCCCCGATAATTTCATCTGGTCCTGCAGCTTTACCATTTTTTAAATTTCTGATAACAAGTAAAACTTCTTCTTTGGATATTGGTCGGTTCATGGAACTAATGTCCACAACACTATTATCATTATGGTTTTGATCATTTTCATCTTCAATTATAAAGCTTTCATTTGCAGAAGTCTGTAATTCAAGTAAACATTTGAAATGTCTAAACCAGTCATCAACCGTTAAATTGCTTCGAACTTGTTTTCTTTTAAATGAAATTTTATGTACAGTTTCCCAAAATTCTCTTTGATTATTTACTGCACATATAAGTTTATCAAGTAACAAATCATTATATTCCTTTTCTTTTCTTTTAATCAGATTTTTATACTCTCTTCTTGCCACGCAGTAGGCATCACCATCAGTTTTGTCTTTGGTACGATTAAAAGTCCTCAGTAATCTTCTAGCTTTCAACTTGCTTACTCTGCATTCCCTATCATACCAGTCATTATGTTTATCATGCATTGTTAGATTAATTTTCTTTTTCATACATTCTGCATGCACCTTAAGGCAATCATTAAACATGTTCAATGCAGCATTACAATCATAATCTATCAAATATGTTGCACGGTCTAGTACTAGTAGTGTTTCATCAGAACTCATTGCCTGAGTGTAAGTACCATGTAAATTACTATTCCACATAAACTTTTCAGTAAACTGGTTTCCATCCAATGTGTCCATACATGTAGCATTTACTCTGTCTCCAAATCTTAAATATAGTTCAATGGGTTGGTGATCTGATTCTATTCTTTCTGTTACTATCAATTTGCAAGTGGAAAAAACAATGAGAAACAAATCCATAGACATCAGAAAATAATCATTGACACTATTACCTGTTTCTGATATGTAAGTATACTGACCTTCAGTATCTCCATTGCATATACCATTCATAATGCATAAATTAAGTGCAGTACACATATTTAACAAACATTTCCCATAACTGTTAACTACATTGTCTGATGATTTTCTGCTGCTGTCAACAAACATGGAATTACTTCTAAACTGTTTACTGTGTATATCATTCCCATCAAAAATATCCTGAGAAAGGTTGGAAATTCTGCTATTCAAGTCGCCAGACAAAATTACATACGCATCATGATATTCAAGCATACAATCAAAAACACACTCTTCAAGTGCACATATACCATTATCAATGTCAAAATAAGTATAGTAAGGAGAACCCTCAGGCGGCACATATGAACACACATATATTACATCTTCAAGCAAACCAAACAATTTGCCATCAATCAGAAACACAAGAACATTTGGGGAATTCGTCTTAATTTCCTGTACATAAGATATAAACTTGTTTCTTATAAGACATATTATACCACCTGAGCGTCTACCCTGTTTGGTAAATCGAACCGCTGGTTTACAAAAAAGAGAAAAACCTGCAAATGCAATATTTTGAAAATCTTCCACAAAAGTTTCTACCAGGCAAATGAAATCAAATGTTAACAAAAAAGACAGAAACTCTTTATCGTTAACTTTGGATAGAAGTCCATTTATATTCCAGTGCAGAAATGAAACACAAAGCCCATGCTCTCCTGCACAGCCACAGTCACTAACATGTAACTCTCTTTCATTCATACAAACTCTTCCTTTTTTAGTCAGCTGAGCACTTCCACCCCCTCGTTCATCCATTATGCCGCAATGTTCACTGCACCTCCTCTCATTGTTTTCGCTTCCCTTTTGAGATGACCCCTCAGTACAATTTTTCTCTCTATTAACATTACCCTTTTGAGATGACCCCTCAGTACAATTTTTCTCTCTATTAACATTACCCTTTTGAGATGACCCCTCAGTACAATTTTTCTCTCTGTTAACATTACCCTTTTCAGATGACTCCTCAGCAACACTTACATCAATCTCATCTGTCAGTTGGTCAAGAGTTTGCACTTGTGACACATATTTGAATCCTATCTCTGCATGAATATTACTTCTAACTACATTGGAAGCAACATTACAAACAACATCAGACTCCCCAGTAATAACATTTACATTTTCAGAATTAAGTACACTGACAGAATGAAGCACATGTTCCTCAACGTTAATATTTGCCCCCAACCCCTGGGCCACCGCAGATCCAATGTTTACAATGTCAACCGGTTCTGTACTCACTGTGCTCTCGTCACTGACCCCGCTCCAGTTCACTGATTCAGCACAGCTATCTCGTGCACATTTTACAGTTGTCACCGGTGTCGAGACAGGCAGGCCACCCCCCTAGTCCGTTCCCCTAAGAGAGTCCCCCTCCCCAAGGTAGAACTTTTTCCCATCGATCAGGAGGTGATCGAAAATCATGGTCGCTCGTTTGCCCTCACTCCTGGCCTTCTTCAGGTGTGGCGACAGCTTCTTCCTCACCTCCCTGACTCGTAGAGAAAAGTCCTCCCCAATGAAGATATTGCTGCCCTTCAGTTTGGAGTTGGCTTTGAGGATCGCCTCCTTGTCCCTGAAAAAGGTACAGTGCGCGATGACGGGTGAGTTGGGCCGGGGGTTCAAGCGGTGGACTCGGTCGAATTGAATATCACCAGACAGCTCCAGTGTGTCCACCACAAGGTCGTTGACTCTACCTTCGCATTCAGCCTGTGTCTCTTTGTCACTTCTTGAAAGACCGTAGAATATGACGTTATTTCTCTTCGAGCGTCCCTCAAGGTCGTCTGCCTTCCTTTCCATTTCTTGCATTCTTTTCTTCATGTCTTCGTTTTCACGACGTAGGTCGGTGACTTCCTCCTTCAGGGACTGGACCTCTTCCTGCAGAGCGGTGTGGCCATCCCGGATGTCCTTGATGTCTTCTTGCATAACATCAAACTTTTCATGCAAAGACTGAAGCATAAACATCAGCTCGGTCCGAGTTGGCTCTGCGGCAGGAGGCTGAGAAGTCACAGGTGAAGAAGTTGTGGTCTTCTCTGTGCTGGCACTGCGACCTCCACTAGACAGACAGGTCTGACGCAAGTTGTCCTTTCGTGGTCCCGGGTTCTGTTCCACGTCTCCGCACTGTAGCAAAAAACTGCCCCAAAACAGGTACGTGAGGAGACAACCTACCACGACACCGTCTGTCATCGTCTTCATGTTCAATGTCCGCTGGCGCAAGGCGATATATTCCTTGACTCTCTTGTTCATGAAGAACAAGAAAACAGCGTGGAAACAACCACACCGTGTCCGGAAATCTAGCTGGGCAGATGGCATAGTACTTGACGTAAGTATGTACCAATTCTTGTCTTTGGATACTTCCGCTGACCTGAGAAATTAACAAATTTGGCAGAGCTAATTAAACGCGTGTGTCGCTGCTGAATCTTGCTCACACCTCTCTGTCTCAGAGAGAGAGAGAGAGAGAGAGAGAGAGAGAGAGAGAGACAGAGACAGAGAGAGAGACAGAGACAGAGAGAGATGGGTGAGAGGAGGTGTGGGGCGTTAAAATGAATGAATGAAAATTCAGCTCTCAGTATGAGTTTGTTGTGACCTCTCTCTCTCTCTCTCTCTCTCTCTTTGATTATCTACAAGAAACACACACACACACACACACACACACACACACACACATACACACACATATATACCTTGACTCACTGCTTGAACACACTAGGGAGTAATGTAAT
>NC_134880.1:2712821-2723129 GCF_041734735.1 Babylonia areolata | reverse complement strand
CTCCTCCCGTTTTCCCCTTTTTTTCTCAGCGATGCTATTGCTGCCTCTATTTCTTCACGGAGTATGGGGTGATTACTGTTATCAGTGGCTGGTGGGACATTCAGTATTGCTGGATCACCTGTGGTCTGTATGTTGTATAGCTCTGAGCAGTATTCTGTCCATCGCTTTAGGATGTCTTGTTCTTCTGTTAGACATTTTCCATCCTTGGTCTGGATGTTGGACATAGTTCTACCTTGCCTTGTGTTGGTAAGTTCTTTCACAACTTGGTAGGCTTTCTTGCTGTTGTTTCTTGTCAGGTTTTCCTCTATGTCCTGGCATTTTCCTTCAATCCAATTCTCCCTTGCCTTCTTCATGCTTCTCTTGCTTTCGGTGTTAACTGCTTTGTACTGTTTTGCCCCTTCTTCTTCATTCTTTTTCTTTTTCAGGTCTCTACGTTTGTCACACAGCTGTAGGATGTCGTCCGTGACCCAGGGCTTCTTTTTGATGCGTTGTTTTCCAAGAGTTGTTTGGGCTGTTTCAGTCACAGCTGCGTTGAAGTCGCTTACGAGTGTATCCAGGTCGGCGTCAATATATATATATACAAAAGACCAACAAACAAAAAAAGATACAAAAGACCAAAAAAAAAAAAAAAAAAAAAAAAAAAGAACCTTCCAGGGATGCTGAAACTATCCTGCTCATATGCAGAACTTTTAGGCATCCACTGATTTCTCCTTAAAAAAAGAAAAAAAAAAGTGAGACTTGTGCCCCTTGCCAATGGGTGTGGCCAGGGGTCCCTTCAGGCCAATCCCAGTCTCCGCCATGGAGTCAAAGATTCTCTGGGGCAGGTGGAAGTTGCCATCAGGGCCTTTGACTGGGGTCACGTCCACGTCCTCACAGACACGGAAAAGACAGAAGTGGTGGAAGAGAGTTGTTCTGTTTCTTTTGTTTTGGGTTTATTTGGGGTTTTTTTTGGTTATTTATTGTTGTATTTTTTTAAATGAGAAGTTTAACTGTTTATATTATAAGGATTCTAATGTTACAGTGATAGTGATTTTAATTTTCTGAATTTGATTTTGAGCTGAGATGTTTAATTTTACTAGAAAGATGCCGATCTTAGTGATAATGTAATTGATGTTGGTTTTTTTGTTTTGTTTTTTTGTTTGTTTGTTTTTTGTTTTGTTTTTTTGATAACTTAAATGGATGTTTATATGCCTGTAACTGATGCTTTTATGCCATGTTTGTTTGACATTTGGTTGTATGTTTTACAGTTTAGTATTACTTTATGTTGATTATACCACTATATCAATTTGCTACTTTGTGCATGTGAATATACAATAAGTGTGCATGGGTGCTTGCATAGGGGCGGGTGTGTGCGTGCGCACGTGTATGTGTGTTTTTAATCGATGGAAAGTTATAGGACTTGCTTTGCTATGACTGAGTTGGGTGTTATTTTGTTATGTATATGTTGTATGCAAAATTTTACTGTTGTACTTATATTTGTATGTATCACGGACTTCACCACACTGAATTTCTCCACGAGATAATGAAGGTATTCTGGTTCTGATTCTGACAACTGGTGCCTAGTACCCACCTAGTACAGCACCTTCTGTATTTTGACAACAATCGTTTTATGGAAACGTTTATACTCTTGTTGTACTGTCGTCTAAGTAAGAGAGAGAAAGAACACACACACACACACACACACGCACATACACATACAAAGGCACAAAATATACGGGAAAGTATCGCTTCAGTTTTAACTGCATTTCCTCCATTTTGTCTACATCTCCGGAATGAAGTTGTGCTGAACAAAGGTAAATCCAGGAGGGTGACGTACGGAGACAGAACAGTGGCTGACAAACTGATCTGCAATCTTTCAGTGTAGAAAAGAAAATCACGCAGTAAGAAGATCCATTAGCCTTGCTAAAACAGTCCTCCAATGAATTGTTAAGGGGAAAGAACTATAGGGGAACGCAGATTAAAAACGAGTGACTACCAGCACTGCAGAGTGGACAGGAAAACCATTTGCACACATCCAGGCTTGGACACACAACGACACACTGGGGGAATCTGAACATTTCTTCCGTGCGTCGCCCAAAATGACTCTTGATATAGATAATGCAGAACTCAGAACTCAGAACTGAACACGTTTTTATTCAAGGATTAAAATTTTAGGCATAGCCTATTCTTCCAATCTGTCCTTGCTAATCTACATCTATTACAAATAGCACACACATAAATGAAAGGAATAAGTTTTCATGATGAAGGGTATACATAATGAAGAAAACAACCCCCCACCCCCCCCCCCCCCCCCCCCCACACACACACACACACACACCCGTGCACACACATGCATGCACACAGGCGCGCGCGCGAGCGCACACACATACATACACACACACGCGCTCACACACACTGACAGCACCCCTCCCTCCCCCCACACACTAAGATTGACAGATGGATAGGACTGTGAGTCAGAGAGAGAGAGAGAGAGGTGTCATCAGTATACAAGTTCCAGAAACATCCGGGTGTTCAAAAGGTACAGTATTGTTACTGTCTCTGAAATGTACGTGTGACAAGTGCAGCATACTACAGTGACTACCCCCATCACCAATATTACTTGGACATTTGTCACGATTATGATAGAACGAAATGAATAAATTTATGCGGAAGAAGAAGAAGAAAGAAAGAAAGAAAGAAAGAAAGAAAATGAAGATTGATAGACTGCTTGATTGATTGAATATTTAATTAAGTAAAGGAGTAGACACAATAAAGGCCTTTTTTTCACAATTCTGCACAGTTAACGAAAGACAACATGAAATAAAACAAAAACATCTAAAAAAAATAAATAAAGAAAGAAAAGAATTGCAACGGGTGAGAAGAATAACTGGAATATTCAACAAACTATAGCAAGATAACGAAAACAACAATTAGTTCATTATAACGTACATAAGTGCCTATTGCTAGTGCCTGAACCCCTTTCGTGTGTATACGCACGCAGAAGATCAAATACGCACGTTAAAGATCCTGTAATCCATGTCAGCGTTCGGTGGGTTATGGAAACAAGAACATACCCAGCATGCACACCTCCAAAAAACGGAGTATGGCTGCCTACATGACGGGGTAAATAGACAAAACGGTCATACACGTTAAATGTTACATGCCTGTCTGAGTGTGTATGTGTGCGTGCCTGAATTGAATGACACAGGAAACGAATGATGAGCGCCCGGTGTCAGCCGTAAGCAGCCTGTTGTGCAAATGTCCCCGTGTTTGTAAAGTGCTTAGAGCTTGGTCTCCGACCGAGGCTAGGCGCCATATAAATATCCATATCAATCAACCAATCAATCATATAAATATCCATATCAATCAACCAATCAATCAATAAGTGTGTGTGCGCACGCCCTGATACGGACACACACACACACACACACACACACACACACACACACACGCACGCACGCACGCACGCACGCACGCACACACACACACACACACACACACACACACACACACACACACACACACACACCAGATATATTTCGTTTCGTTGCTCGCTCGTTTGTTCACACGGTCATTCAACTTCTTATTCAGAAGAAGATGATGATGATGAAATTATCATTCACCAAGAATGGAAGAAGAATAATCTCATCTTATATCACTGAAGTGACGGGCGCAATAGCCGAGTGGTTAAAGGGTTGAGATTTTTTTTCCGATCTCCCATGTCAACATATGTGCAGACCTGCTGGTGCCTGAACCCCCTTCGTGTGTATACGCAAGCAGAAGGTCAAATACTCACGTTGAAGATCCTGTAATCAATATCAGTGTTCGGTGGGTGATGGAAACAAGAACATACCCAGCATGCACACCCCTGAAAATGGAGTATGGCTGCCTACATGGCGGGGTAGAAACTGGCATACACGTGAAAACCCACTCATACATATACTAGTGAACGTGCGAATTGCAGCCCACAAACGAAGAAGAAGAAGAAAATCATACTGAAGTGACATACTATCTCTCAGCAGCAGTTTGGTGGTGAGACCTCTAGTAACTGCAAGATGCATGTATGAAAAAAAGTGTGCACACATGCACATCGTGTGTGTACTTTTTTTTCACACACGAATACCACCGTACATGGAGAGTACCTTGACCACAGCTGAGTTGTTCGTTCTCGTCATCTTTCATATATATATATATATAAGCCATTCTTATTACATTTTGTACGTTTCACATTCCGTATTTGTATTTCTTTTTATCACAACAGATTTCTCTGTGTGAAATTCGGGCTGCTCTCCCCAGGGAGAGCGCGTCGCTATACTACAGCGTCACCCTCTTTTTTTTCCTGCGTGCAGTTTGACTTTTTTTTCCTATCGAAGTGGATTTTTCTACATTTTCTGTTGCCGTGGGTTCTTTCACGTGCGCTACGTGCATGCTGCACGCGGGACCTCGGTTTATCATCCGAATGACTAGCGTCCAGACCACCATTCAAGGTTTATTGGAGGGGGAAAAATTATCGGCGGCTGAGCCGTGATTGGAACCAGCGCGCTTAGATTCTCTCGTTTCCAAGGCGGACGTGTTACCTCTGGGCCATCACTCCACATTTTTATTACTATCAAAAGTCCACCCACCGTCTCCCCCCCCCCTCTCTCTCTCTTCTTTTTCTCTCGTTGTCTCCGTCTCTCACTCCGTCTCTCCATCCCCCACTCTCTCTCCTTCCCTCTTTCTCTCTTTGTGCATGCTTCAGAGAGAGAGAGAGAGAAAGAAGGGGGTGGGGGGGGAACCACAAGCATTAATTAACAACCTTTGTAAATCTGCAGACACATACAATGTCCAAAGCCACGCAGCACAGCACAATTTGCATGACCGGCGTTGTCGCCGTGGATTTCCGTTTGTGTCCCTGAGACCTCGAGACGGTCTGTCCGCGCATTGCTTATTTCACAACACCACAGAATCACGTGTGAAACGCACATGAGTGCATGCATTCCGCGTCGAGCCGATTTGCATCGTGTGGGTAATGACATTTTCCCTAATCACAGGGAGAAGTCGTTTTTCACAGTGTCCAGAACCGCCACGCCAACACACACACACACACACACACACACACACACACATATATATATATATATATATATCTATATATATATATATATATATATAGAGAGAGAGAGAGAGAGAGAGAGAGAGAGAAATGAAGCAGGTGTAATGCAGCAGCGAACACGAATTTTGTCCGCACGATGTGACACCTCCTTATTAACTGTGACTGAAAGTCGGTACATTACGTTTCCCTTGATCCTGATAGATAAATCAATCAATCAACACAAACAGAGATTCACAGACAGATAAACAGAAAGAGATAAACAGATCAGAACAGAAAGACAGGCAGAACAGACGCATAAAGCGGATTAGAGAAGACGAGGAAAAACAGAGAGAAAAGGCAGAATCAACATGTGTGGTTTACATCTGCATGTAGATCTTAAACAGGTCTATGTTCTGTATATATATATATATATATATATATATATATATATATATATATATATATATATATATATATATGTATGTATGTATGTATGTATGTATGTATATGTATGTATGTATGGAGCCGTGTTACTGAACCAAGTGGTTATTCAAGGGTACGGACGATACAAAAGAACTTATGATGATTAGAAGAATATAAGGATTGACAAGAATTTCGGCGCACAGGCCAGGAACATATAGAAGCCAGTCACAAATGGGTTTTTCTATTGTTTCATTTACAATAGTTATTTGATGAGAAGAGAAGACAATAAGAGAAGAAGACAGTGCCTGGAATGACACAAACAAATGTCATTAGCACAACATGTCGGCACAAGTGAATAGTAAGATAAGATAAGATAAGATAAGAATAACTTTATTATCTCCAACTGGAGAAATTTGGTCAGGTGCATTATCACAACATGGACAAGTAAACAACATGGGGACCATAACTGTAAAAGCCAACAACAGCCCCTACAAATATTACGAAGATACAAATGTAAAAAAAGTAAAAAAAATATCACATACATCGTTTCATACATACGTCCACACACTGCAGGTAATAACTAGTATTCTTAATGTAAACACAGAAAGAATTAAGAAACATTATTTTAATATAATTATAAACATTGCCTACTATACTGCACATTGATTATAATAGACAGATAAGATAAGAATAAAGATGAATTGCGGAAAACCACAACCAGATAATCAGCACACACCCGCACCGCACCCCCCCCCCCCCCCCCACCCACCCACCCACACGCGGATAACTTGATTAAACAAGAGTAAAAAACATATGTTCTGAAATAAAAGTATTTCACATATTCGCTTTTAAAACATTGCAATTAATTATTACATCGTAATTATTAAACAGAAATATATTTAGAATATGGACGTTAGCATTAGACATATTCATTGTATATTCATCCTGCATATTGCACATTATTCTTCCTACATATTGCACATTCATTATAACCAATTGTCACGTTTTAAGCTCAGTAAACACACACACACACACACACACACACACACACCACAACTAGAACAAGGTACAGCCTATCATGCACGGACTTTCACACGTCTCACATGAGAGTGCGCGCGCGCGCGCACACACTCACACACACACACACACACACACACACACAAACACAGTTCTCAAGAATTTAAAAGGTGGATTGAACGTGGAATAAAAGTCTTCAGAGCTCTGGATTTCAACTTAAAAGTTCTGTAGCGTCGTCCTGATGGCAACAGCTCATAATACTTTGCTAAAATATGAGTGTCGTCAGTTGCTATCTGCCTGCTTTTTTTAACCACTCGACTTTCATACAACTCTTGCATACTAGCTTGTTTCACTCCCACAATTTTACTGCATACACTCATGACATCGTTCAAAACACGCTTACTCCTCACTCCCAAACTTCCATACCAGCACATAAATGAAACTGTAAGCACGGACTCGATACAACATCGATAATAACTTTGAAGAATATTTGAATTTATACCAACATTTCTAAGCTTCTGTAAACAAAAAATTCTAGATTGACATTTCTTATGAATGGAATCAACATTTCTGTCAAAAGTCAGCTTATTGTCTAAGATGGTCCCTAAATATCTATATTCATTGACCCTCTCCACTGTTTGATCATCAATAACAAGGTCAGCTACAGGCAAGGGGTCTTTCCGAAAATCTATTAACATTTCTTTTGTTTTCAATACGTTGAGATCCAGATAGTTTTTCTCACACCAGGAACAGAACTTTTTAATTTCACTGAAATAAATAGCATCAGAGTTGGACAGATCTTCAATTGCTGAATCATCAGAATATTTTATGACAGGAGTTTCCTCCGTGCCTCTGCAGTCATTTGTGTACAGTGTAAAAAGAACAGGGGACAGCACTGTACCTTGGGGTGCACCAGTAGAAGTAGATTTTAGAGAAGAGTGGGCAGAATGAAAGCGGACGGACTGAGTTCTATTGAGAAGAAAACTTACTATCCAAAGAGTAAGCTTCGGATCAACATCCATGCCTAGCAGTTTGAGGTCAAGGAGATGAGGTTGTATTGTGTTAAAAGCAGAAGAGAAGTCAACAAAAAGGATACGAACGAAAGATCCCGTGTTATTCAAATGAAGGAAAGCATTATGAAGGAGAGTTAGGATAGCATCGTCAGTACCTCTGTGTGCTTTAAAAGCAAACTGAGGAGAGTCAAGCTGCTGTTCAGTGAAAGAAAGAAGATGCCGGAGAATATTTTTTTCAAAGCATTTCATCACTACTGAAGTCAGGGCAACAGGACGGTAATCATTTAGTGCGGCTGGGTTCTTTTTCTTGGGGATAGGACAGATAGTAGATTTTTTCCAGATGCTGGGGACAGAGCAGTCCTTCAGAGACCAGTTGAAAATTTTACAGAACACGTCACACAACTGGGAAGCACATGTTTTCAGTAATTTTCCGCAGATATTGTCGGGGCCAATTGCCTTCGTGACATTCAGTTTAAAAAATAAAGATTCAACAACTTTTGCATCGATCTCAAAGTCTTCACCTGTGTTCCTATCTTTGATCTTTTCCTGCAACTGTGAGATAACACTATCCAGTTCCCTTCCCAGATCATTCCTTTCAAAGCGACAGTAGAAATCATTCAGTTTATTTGAAAAATCAATCTGTTCATCCTTTTCCATTTTACAAGCTACTGTTTTCCTTTTCGTTTCTCCAGTGATAATTTTTAACCCATCCCATGCATCTGCCATTTTTTCTGTCTGAAACTGTTGCTTTAGTTTTGATTTGAATTCCCTCTGTCCCCTTCGTAATTCACCTCTAAGCTTCTTTTGTATCAGTTTCCTATCCTTCTTATTCCCTGACTGAAACGCTACCTTTTTCTCGTTTAAAATTGTTTTGAGAGACTTTGAGATCCATGGTTTGTTGTTGGGGAAAAGTTTAATTATTTTTTGTCGGAATTATCATGTCTTCACAGGAACTGATATAAGATGTAACAACATCAGCTGCTTCATGAACATTCTCATATGGGTCAGTCAACACACTCCAATCAGTACAATCAAAACATCCTCTCAGTTCATCCACACTCTCTGACGTCCAAACTTTCACACTCTTTTTCACAATCGGCTCTGTCTGTATCTTTGTTCTGTAGGCTGGGATTAAATGAACAACATCATGATCAGATACACCCACTGGTGCAAGGGGAACAGATTTGTAGGCATTAGGAATGTTCCCATAACACAGATCGATTGTCTTGTCCAGTCTGGTCCGGCAGGTAACATATTGTTTAAAAGAAGGTAAGGCTTTCTTTAAATCACAGTGATTAAAATCTCCAACAATAAAACACGGGGCGTCGGCAGAGATGAGTTGAAGGTCGCGAACAACACCTGCGATCGTCCTTCCTGCACGTGCAGCAGATGCCTGGTCAAAGACTGGGGCGTACACAACAGTCAAGAAAATACGGCCGAACTCACGTGACAGGTATCGAGGCCTCAGCGACACTGATATGAGTTCAAGTTCCTGAGTACACAGTTGTTTCTTCACACACACATTCGCACAATCACACCACTTCTCGTTGACATACAGGCACACGCCACCACCCATTTTCTTCCCCACTTTCTTGCAGTCTCTGTCCATTCTGTACGGAGTGTTAAAACCATCAATCGCAACACATTCATTCGACACTTTCTCACTAAACCAGGTTTCGGTAAAACAAAGCACACACGAGTTCCTAAAATCATTTAAAAATCGACAGTTTGCTCGTACTTCATCTAAATTACAGTTTCTGCCGTTTGGGTTAAGAGATCTGACATTGGATAAAATCATAGATGGCAGTGGGGGCTTAGTTTTATTTTTTCTCAGTCTTCTCTTCACGCCTCCTCTCTTTCCTCTCTTTCGTGCTTTCTTTCTCTCACATTCTCTTTCATTCTCTTCATCATCACAAATAAGATCACGAGGTAAAAGTTGCTCAGTAAAAGCGGATGGGTCGCGCACTGTCACGGTCGTAATGTAAGGCGCCTGTACCTCCTCGCTGTCCGCCATTTAAACCACCCGGTGACACAAAAACACCACAAACACTAGTCCGGAATACAGCCAGCACCACCACAAACACCCTCACAACTGTCACACTCTTCATCTTTAACACCTTGCACACCACTTTAAAACAATATAAAAGCACAAGGACAGGGCGAGGACAGCAAAAACAAGGATGAAGCACAGAGCACAAACACCTGCGTGTCGCCCCCTCGCGAAGCGCCACCTATCAACAAAGCACATGTATACATACTTCATGGAAAGACTACCACTTGGTAACACATATGTGTGAAGACCAAACACTGACATCAAATGACATTTCCAATACATTTAAATAATGCAGTTAAAGTGACTGAAGCTATGCTGTAAAAGTACACTGACAGTATAGATTAGGTAAAGCTTATACTGTGTCAAAGTGACTCAAATGGATCAGTTTATCATGTAGCACTATACTGGAGTAAGCTGTACAGGAGAGAGCATGATAACTAAATTATAATAAACAGACTGATACATATCAGATGGTTTTAACCAATAACTGATATTAATCAAACACTATCTTATAATCACCACAACAGAATACTACACACATTATCAGAGTACTGAGAATCAGTGAAACACTGTAACCTTCATCAGTGACAGCAAATGAGAAAGAACGCGTCATATGCACTCACTAGAATATTCTGGAACAAACTATCAGTGTCCAGAGACGTCACTTACTGTGACGTTAAGAAGAATCAAATGGAACACTGCTCCAAGCATATGACGACATGGTGATTATTTACATCAATCATAGTGGA
>NC_134880.1:2690321-2707821 GCF_041734735.1 Babylonia areolata | reverse complement strand
TGTAGTATAGCGACGCGCTCTCCCTGGGGAGAGCAGCCCGAATTTCACACAGAGAAATCTGTTGTGATAAAAAGAAATACAAATACAAATACAAACAAATACAAAGATATCTTTTCCTGCAGAGAGAAAGCCAACTGAAAGATGTGACTTAACGTTTCTCACTTGAAATAAATGTGAAAAAATTCTTTTTTTTTCTTTCTTTTTTTCTAACCAAAGTAAAATTAATGGTAATGCAAATGATTGATATATTCGCTCTCTCTATACTATATTTTCTTCCCATGTTCATTCAGTTGAACGAAACATTAAGAGTTAACCATGCTAACAACCCGATCAGCGCTCGTTAAGAAGTGTATTGGTAACCACAGGTCAGATTTCAGGCCAGCATCAGCGTGTTTGGTCTGTGTAAAGTTTTTGCCAGGTTTTGTTGGGTCTTTGCCAAACAACCTCCCCCCAAACACACACACACACACACACACACACACACACACACACACACAAACAAAAAAACAAAAAACAAACCAAAAAAACGCATCTCCTCATATAATTGTCAAACAGAGACGATGTGACTGGGGGTAGAATTGAAGCGGGAGGGGTTGAGATAGTTGAGGACGAAGAAGCAGGATGAGATGGCAAAGAAGACGGGTGGTGGAGGGGGGCAAGTAACCTCATTGTTTTTCTGACAAAGCTCCGTTCGTCTGGAAGCCTGGGTCACTCCAAGTCTCTTGCTCTTTGCCCCTCGTTACCTTCAGTCAGACCTTGCTCCCCCTCCCCCCCGGACACGCCCCCCGCCCCCTCCCACACACACACACACACACACACACACACACACACACACGTCCCTGCTAACCCTGTCTGTCACTCTGTCAGCATGTCAGTCTGTCCGTCTGATTAAAACGGACACACACACACACACACACACACTCTCTCTCTCTCTCTCACACACACACACATACAGATACATAATACAGGCACGCACACAAACACGCACACACAAATACACACGAGCGCGCGCATACATGCTCGCGCGTACACACGGACAGATACTCTTACACAATATCCCACTCCCACGAACCCCCCCCCCCCCCACACACACACACACACACATTTACGTACCTATAAACACATCGAAAGACATTTTTGCAACTCTAGAGAGTTGAAGTTGAGGTATGTGTAATTACGTGTACCCATGTATGTGTACGTGTTCGTGCGTGGGAGTGGAAGTGTGAACGGGAGTCGGGTCGGTGGGATGCGTTGGCCAAGAGCGGGGAAGTGCACCGCAATTACCGGGAAGGTTGAGCAGGGTTAGGACTGTGTTGATGGTAGCCTGAGTCGCCGACAGACGGATTGCAGCCAGAGGAAAGGGGCTGGCGTGTCGTCGGAGAATAATGTGGTGGATGTGTGACGGGAGGGTTGGGGTGGAGGTGGGGGAGGGAGGAGAAGGAATGAGGGTAGAGTGTTGGGTGGGATAATATGGGAAGAATATCAACCAGAAGTTGGTATATAAAATTAAAAAAAAGGAAAAAAAAAAAAAAAAAAAGATCGAGTTTCAAAATTGAGACAGATAACGTGACTTGGTTATTGCAGGCAAACGGTCATGTTGCGTTTCCACTGGATCTCTCTGTCTCTGTCTGTCTGTCTTTCTGTGTGTCTGTCTTTCTGTGCGTCTCTCTCAGTCTCTGTCTCTCTCTCCCTTTCTCAGTCTCTCTCTCTTTCGTACCTATTCTTTCAATATATCTATCAAATATCTATCTCCACCCATTGCTCAACACAAACACACAGAAACCACTCTGCCACCCCTGCTGCCACCTCCCCCCCTTCCACACACACACACGCACGCACACACACACACACACACACACACACACACACACAAAAAAGGGTAAGTGGATTGTGTGTCAGTTACTGTCACGGGACAGGCAAGGTGTGTGCCAGTGGAAGTGCGGATTGATAGACAGGGCTGTCAATTTCGGTGCAGTGTGCGGCGGACAGAGGAACTATGTCTGTCTGTCTCTGTCTGTGTCTCTTTCTGTCTCTCTCCCTTTGACTCAATGTCTTTCTGTCTCTCCCCCCTTTGTCTCAATGTCTCTCTGTCTCTCTCCCTTTGTCTCAATGTCTTTCTGTCTCTCTCCCTTTGTCTCAATGTCTTTCTGTCTCTCTCCCTTTGTCTCAATGTCTTTCTGTCTCTCCCCCCTTTGTCTCAATGTCTCTCTGTCTCTCTCCCTTTGACTCAATGTCTTTCTGTCTCTCCCCCCTTTGACTCAATGTCTCTCTGTCTCTCCCCCCTTTGACTCAATGTCTCTCTGTCTCTGTCTGTGTCTCTTTCTGTCTCTCTCCCTTTGACTCAATGTCTCTCTGTCTCTCCTCCCTTTGACTCAATGTCTCTCTGTCTCTCCTCCCTTTGACTCAATGTCTCTCTGTCTCTGTCTGTGTCTCTTTCTGTCTGCCCCCCACCCCCACCCCCTTGTCTGCTGTGCACTGAAGCCCTAACAACAGTTTTAGCTATACTAGGATCCTGGACATCGGTTTCATCTGTATGAATGGTCTTGCTATTGAAGTCTCTAGTTTCTACAAGAACCGATACATCTGGAGGCAACTGTGAATGGCAGAGTCGTAAAATTAAGCACTGGCACCATGTCTGTAGCTCTTGTCTGATGCAGTGGAATATTTTTTTGGAGAGGGTCAGCAGTGTTTCGTAGGATTGGGTGGGGAAACTTGGACACTGTGGTTCCAGCAGGGCGGGAGACTACGGGAGGCGTGTCACCCATAATCGTTGATCACATTGTTATTATGCAGTTAAAACGGAAAAAAACAACAACACAAAATACATATAAATGAATTAAGCGATAAGCACAAGATTGGAACACTACATGCTGTCAGTCACATTGTGTGCGGCAGCCACCTTTGCCAGCATTTATCCCCTCACGGCAGGATGATGGCTAGCTTCAGGAAGTGTTGGCAGGACTGCTTACTGCTGCGTTTCACAGTCAAACACGGCTGAGCCATTTCATACCAGAGTAGCTATTTAGTTCCAGTGAGCAGTGAACACCCTTCCTGACCTAGATTCCACCTTCGCGCTTGCTGTTTCCTTCCCTCTTGGCTGAAACTGGCTTGTGTCTCGCACGGTTGCCATCAGCACTGTGTAGCACATAGCTGATCTTTTTGTTTCATATTTTTCTCACAAAAACTTAAACCTTTATGGACAGGGTCAGTGAGAACTTCACACACAGTTTGTCTCATTTGACCAGCACACGGAAACCCTTTTCTTGGAACCGTCAGAACTGAATTACACACACAAAACGTGGACCAAAGGCATAGCTGCTGCATGCTCGTCTTCACCCATCGAGAGAGAGAGAGAGAGAGAGAGAGAGAGAGAGAGAGAGAGAGAGAGAACACAAGAGAGGCAGACCGGTGATCGGGAAGAAGGGGAGAGACAGAGTCAGAGACAGAGACAGCTGATATAGTTAACAGACAAACAAACATTCAGATTTGTATATCTAAAAAAAAGTTATAAAAAAAAGTGCCAAAATAGAAGGAACAAAGAAACTATGAAAACAGCAACATCTGCCAGCAAATAACACCCCACCATCTGACAACATGATTACAGACCCCGGCCCTTTCAATCAATTAACACAAAACATCGCTCGAACATAATGAAATTATTCCCTTAATTCGAATTTGAGTAAATGGAAGCACTCGCGGTTTCATGAATAAGAATATGCCCTTTCGATCTCTCTTTCTATCTGTCTCGCTCCCCCCCCTCCTCTTTCTCTTCACTCTCTCTCATCCATAAAAAGGGGATACCAATTTAGTTGAAAACTACAGAAGAGTTTATTTGCTCAGTGTAATCGGTAAATGCTTTACATCTATACTAAATCCAAGGCTTTACAACTTTACAAGTGGATAGAAAACAATAATAAGATATCAGACAGCCAAGCTGGTTTCTGTAAAAAAAACAAAACAAAAAAACACCAAATTCTACAAATGACCACATCTTTAATTTGTTCACAGTAACCCAAGTGTTTAATATCGGTGGAGACTAATTAGAATCAGGGAATGATAGGAATTTTTTCTACATGTTATGTATAAATCATTGGTATCCTGTGTAAAAGTGAACGGTCAATACCCACAGGTTTTCCAGCTGCCAAAATGCCGTCCATCAAGTATGTGGACTTACGAGTCCTACACCATTTTCACTGATTTGCCAATCAGCTTGCCAACCACACAGCACAGGCGAACAGGGTATACAACTCTTACCTTGTCTTTGGGAACTATTCCTTCTCCTCTTCGCCGATGATGATGTCTTGTTGGCGATAACTCCAACAGGTTTGCAAAATCAGTTTGGCGCTAAAAGAACATGTTGCAGCTGATCAAAACTGGAAGATGACAACCAAAATAATTTAGGAAAGGCGACCCTCTCAAGAGTCCGAACACAAACAATGGTTTTATGAGGGAAGTGAGCTGGAAATTGTTAATTGATAAAGCTACCTTGGATTTACATATACAACAGTGCTCAGCGTTAAACAGGGCACTGGTCCCCAGAAGGCAAAATCGAAAAAAAAGCGTTCTGTGCAGGGCTTTTTAAAAATGTAAAGAGATTTGATATCACACAAGCAGAAGATCAAATACGCACGTTAAAGATCCCGTAATCTATGTCAGCGTTCGGCGGGTTATGGAAACAAAAACATACTCAACATGTACACCCCCGAAAACGGTGTATGGCTGCCTACATGGCAGGGTAAAAACGGTCATACACGTAAAAGCCCACTCGGGTACATAAGAGTGAATGTGGGAGTTGCAGCCCACGAACGAAGAAGAAGATATCACGCCTTCAGATAATACTGAACGAAGCTGCTCTGATTTGATGATCGTGAACAATGCTCCCACAGTTTTTTTTTTCAGAAAGTCAGCAACAACAACAAAAATCATGTTACCCCTCTCTTGGGTGAACTTTATTGGTTGCCCATCCATCACAGAAATCAAGAAAAAAAATTGGCATATTGGGTTATTGCGACATCGAAGGGTCTCTCCCAACTTACCTATCTTCTGTCCTTCATATTTACATCTCTTCCCGTTCTCTCCGGACTACCGGAAAAAAACAAACAAACAAACAACAAACAAACAAAAAACAACTCCTTCGCTCCCAAAAAGTATCTTCAAAGACATTTTGGTCAAGACTTTCGGTCAGTCAGACAGTCAGTCTTTGTGTGCCCTTTTGAGAAAAAAAAACCCGTGGAAACGTGCTTGGCTGTGTTTGTGTGTCTTTGAATATGTTTAAAGTACTGTACTATGAAGGGGAATATATGTATTTCTATTTAACAGATTCACTATATAATTCAAAATATTCCTATTTCATCAGCAATTTCAGGTCAGATCAGCAAACATAAATACAAGATTCTGGAGGGAATAAAATCAATATAAAAAAAGCAAACAGTGATCCAGTAATCGTTTGGCAGTGATGGCATATTTCTTTGCTAGTAAATTATTAAGAATCGTTTATAATGTCTAATTATGTAATAGCCAACACTAAATACCCCTTAAATGACAAACTGAGAAATCCACCATATCGATACTTGAGCTCAATCCAGTATGTTTTGTGTTGGGTGCTCGCAGCCTGTGCACAGATTGCAAAGCAACTGGCCAGTCTGAGAAACATGCAACAAAAGCAAAGTTTTCTGTCTTATGTTGGGTGCTCTCAGCCTGTGCACAGATTGCAATGCAACTGGCCAGTCTGAGAAACATGCAACAAAAGCAAATTTCCATGTGTTGGGTGCTCTCAGCCTGTGCACAGAATGCAAAGCAGCTGGCCAGTCTGAGAAACATGCAACACAAGCAAATTATTATGTCAAAATTATTTACGACCTTTGAGTTAGTTAATGTTATCAGCACGTTGTGTGATAGGATTTATTTCCATACAAAATTATACAATAAGATGAAATGACTGTTGACTAAATGACGAGTGGTTATGATCAGTGTGTCTGTGTCTGACTCTGCATGTCTCTCTGTCTCTGTGGTGTGGTATGGTGTGGTGTTTTTGTGTGCATGTGTGTTTTGACAGTCTATTTGAATGAAGTGAATCAGTCAGTCTTTGTGTGCCGTTTTCAAACAAATTGTGGAAAAGTGCTTGGCTGTGTTTGTGTGTCTTTGAATATTTTTAAAGTACTGTACTATGAACAGACTATGAAGAGGAATATATGTATTTGTATTTAATAGTTTCACTATATAATTCAAAATAGTCATATTTCATCAGCCATGATTAGACACCACAATAGCCATTGCCGACTATCTTCATAATTCGCTGTGAATAAAAACACAACAGCTGACTCTGTTGAAGTGTGCCTTTGTTTTCTTTTTTGTTTCTTGTTTTTCTCTCTATCTCTCTCTCGCTCTCTCATCCACATGATCGAAAAAGTTTAAATTTTCAAATGAAGCTAACTCAGAAATCAATAAAAGAAGACAATATGTTTCAGTATCATATCAGACGTTTAGAATGAATAAACAATTGAGTAAATAAAGAAATACATGAAGTAGCAAATAAACGATGCAGTATAATATTGATATCAAAGGCCTTTGCTGGATACATTGGTAGACAGCCATATAATTGCTAAAAGAGGTAGATTAACTGGTATTCCAGTATGTAAATAGAGAAGTAAATGATGCTTTGAATAAATACATTATTGAATGAACCCACAGACATGGCTTTTATTTAGGTAATTCGCTATCTAAATTGACAAGATTCCATTAGATAAGACAGTTCATAATCAGTTGGATCGACATGTCTTTCGATCGATTCAACAGTGAATGACATAACTGATCAATCGTTTGCATTCTGAACACAGAAGCCAGCAAATGTTTCGCTAGTGGGACAACTCTTGGCAACGCGAAACTATGGTGTGAAAACAAAATTGTGTCTTTATTCGTTACCTCATACATACGTTCATCATGTTTGAAATCATTGCTTTATTCATGTTCGATTTCTCAATCGTCTGTTCGTTATTGGAAAAAACAAAATTCTAAACACAAAGAAAAAGAAACCGAAAACATATCCCAAGCACGTAAAAATTATAATTCCCTCCCTTTCTGCAAACGAAAGAGAGGCTCCATTTCGCGTATAGTTTTTTAACTTTCCTGTCAGATCAGCAAAATAAATACAAGATTCTGGAGGGAATCAAATCAATAAAAAGCAAAAAGTAATCCAGTCATTGTTTAGGAGTGATGGCATACTTCTTTTCGAGTAAATTATTAAGAATCGTTTATAATATCTAATTATGTAATAGCCAACACAAAATACCCCTTAAATGACAAACAGAGAAATCCACCATATAGAAACTTGAGCTCAATCTTGTATGTTTTGTGTTGGGTGTTCTCAGCCTGTGCACAGATTGCAAAACAACTGGCCAGTCTGAGAAACATGCAACAAAAGCAAAGTTTCCGGTCTTATGTTGGTGCTTTCAGACTGTGCACAGATTGCAAAGCAACTGGCCAGTCTGAGAAACATGCAACAAAAGCAAATTTCCATGTGTTGGGTGCTCTCAGCCTGTGCACAGAATGCAAAGCAGCTGAGAAACATGCAACACAAGCAAATTATTATGTCAAAATTATTTACGACCTTTGAGTTAGTTAATGTAATCAGCACGTTGTGTGATAGGATTTATTTCCATACAAAATTATACAATAAGATGAAATGTCTGTTGACTAAATGACGAGTGGTTATGATCAGTGTGTCTGCCTCTGCATATCTGTCTGTCTCTCTCTGTCCGGCGTGTGGTATTGTGTGGTGTTTTTGTGTGCGGAACACTGTCGAACAAATATTCAAATGTCGAGTCCTCATTGAAAAACAACTACAACACCAAAAGGACATCTTTCACAACTTCATCGACTTCAAGAAGGCATTCGATCGGGTGTGGCACAGCGGCCTCTGGCAAGTACTGAGAGGCTTCAACATTGATGAAGGGCTCATTCAAGTCATCCAGTACCTCTACGAACAGTCCAGCAGTGCAGTGCTCCTCAACAATCAACAAGGACAGTTCTTTCGGACCGCAGTCGGAGTCAGGCAAGGATGCCTATTATCCCCAGTACTTTTTAACATCTTTCTGGAGAGAATCATGCAAGAGGCCATTGAAGACCACCGCACTCGCATCACCATTGACGGCAGGGCAGTCTGCAATCTTCGATTCGCAGACGACATCAACCTCATGGTGGGCGCTAACACCGAGCTCCAGGATCTAACAAACAGACTTACTACAAGAGCAGGTCTTTACGGCATGGAGGTCAGCACAGAGAAGTCAAAGGTCATGGTCAACAGCACAACTAACATCAGTGCCAACATAACCATGAATGGTGAGCCCTTGGAAGAAGTGACCAGCTTCAAGTACCTGGGAGCAACCCTGTCCAAAGACGGCACCTGCACAGCAGAAATCCGAAATAGGATTAATTCTGCAACGGCAGCGATGGCCAGACTGAACAGGGTATGGAAGAGCAACATCAGATTCCACACAAAATTCCTGCTCTACAAGTCACTAGTGGTCTCCATCCTCTTATATGGATGTGAGACATGGACACTGATGGCAGAAACAGAAAGAAGAATCCAAGCATTCGAAACCAAATGCTTGAGGAGATATCTCCTACAAGGAGCACAAGACCAATGACTATGTGCGGAACCTGGTCAGCAACCTTGTTGGGCCCCAAGAACCACTGCTGGCGACTGTCAAACGACGGAAGATGGCATGGTTTGGTCACGTCATACGACATAACACCCTCTCCAAAACCATCCTGCAAGGGACTGTAGAGGGAGGGCGCAGACGGGGGCGGCAGAGAAAGAGCTGGTCCGACAACGTCAAGGAATGGACCAAAATTGGTTGTACTCCTTCACTGGTTAACACTGCCCCGTGTTGGTTGTACCCCCGACTGGTTAACACTACCCCGTGACGGTTGTACTCCTTCACTGGTTAACACTGCCCCGTGACGGTTGTACTCCTTCACTGGTTAACACTGCCCCGTGACGGTTGTACTCCTTCACTGGTTAACACTGCCCCGTGTTGGTTGTACTCCTTCACTGGTTAACACTGCCTCGTGTTGGTTGTACCCCCGACTGGTTAACACTGCCTCGTGTTGGTTGTGCATGACTCTTTTAATCTTTTTCTCTTGGTTTCTCTCCTTCAAACGTTCGCCTCCTAAGTAAAAAAAGAAGAAAAGAAAACAGCAAAAACCCAAACAAACAAGCAAAATTTTTAAAAAATTAAAAAAAAAAAAAAAACACCGTAAAAGCTTCCCGAGGAATTATGGACAGTCAACACCTGAGCCTGGTACAATCGGTCCAAGGACATGGGGCGATTAAAAGACTGTAAAAGACGGGCATTTGATGGGCCAGTGGTTCTTTGACCCAGTAGAGCTTTGACGCGACGAGCTGGAAGTCCTGGAGGTGACCTAATCTGTTTGTGGGTTTCTTTTTTTGTGTTTTCTCGTCCGATGTCTTTAATGGCGTCTTGTTTTGTGTTGTGCATGTGTGTGTGACTGAGCCACTTTCAGGCGGCGGTGACAGTTTCATGTCAAGCATCTCCTCTCTCTCTCTCCCAGAGTGGGTTCACTTCTCTTCGGGGTTACGGCTGATGCCATGATGACACTCTCTCCTCCTCCTCCCCCATCTTCCAACATAAATAACTGTGTTGCAGCTGCTGCTGCTGCTTTCCTCTGCTACTGCAACTACTACTACTACTGCTGCTGCTAATACTACTGCTACTACAACTACTGCTGCTATTGCTACTACCACTATCACTACTTCTGCTGCTGGCGCTAATGCTACTCGTAATTGTCACAACAAAATCTCAAGAAATAATTTCATGGTGCTATTTTGATTCTTTCTGTGTAATGACTCCCATTTCCTTTTTCTCACGCCCTCTGCCCGGTGCTTTTCACCCCCAGTCACCTCCCCACAAACAAAGGACCCACGGAAGAAAAATAAATAATCAGTTACCAGTAAACGGATTTTTTCCCGGTGAACTGCTTAGATTTGCCTATGAGAGAGATCAATAGATACCTGTTTCGCTTCCTTACCTGCTGCCACTCAGCTGTATGACCACAGGAGAAATACTACTTTTCCAACACACGGCACAGAGGATCAACTGAACGAGAATCCAAACTGATGCTCCAAAAAAGACAATTGTTCACGTTGGAACAAAATATATCTGTGGGAAGAGGGGGTGGGGGTATAATTCAGGATTTGATTTCTCAGTTAATGCGATCGCCCACACCAGTACATACCAGTGTGTCTGGAAAAGTAATTACCTTTGAATGTAACAGCCTGTTCAATGCCGACATGACGCATTAACCCGGCATACTGTGGTTGCAACGATATTGCACACATGACAGGTCAACAGGTCCTGAGGTTTACGGAATTTTCATTCAAACAGAAACAGAAGTAGCGTCATAACCGTTGTCAAACCCATAAGAGGACGATACTTCAATCAGGAATAAACATGTGTGATGTGTCGCTCAAAGCATCCACCAACTGCTAGCTCAATTAGTAAGCGAAGCTAAACTGCAAAACATATAGCAGACAATAATCATGACAGATGTAGTGTTCTGGGAAAGCAAAGGTGGTTATGATGACCCAGATTATACCACAGACACTGAATGTTCTTAGATTGTCACAGAAAATACCATAGCAACGACCTGAAAATGTGAAACCGCTTTAATAACAATAATGATAATTATTATATTTATATAGCGCTGAATTTTGTGCAGAGACAAATCAAAGCGCTTTTGCACCTGTCATTCAAACGCATGCATAACTCTAAAACTGGAAAAAACAAACAAAAAAACTGAAGTCAAGGAAGAGGCAGGGAAGGGAGGCTATTTTGGGAAGAGGTGGGTTTTAAGGCCAGATTTGAAAGAGCTGAGTGTGGAGACCTGACGAAGCGAAAGAGGAAGTTCATTCCAATTACAAGGTCCAGAGACAGAGAAAGAACGGCGGCCAACAGTCAAGTGTTTGAATCTGGGTATGCGTAAACACACTGGATCCGAAGCCGATCGTAGAGAGCGAGATGGAGTGCAGAGGTGAAGGCAGCCACAGAGATAGGAAGGGGCAGAGTTGTGAATACATTTATAACATATAGTGCTGATCTTGTACTTTATTCGGTGTGAGACAGGGAGCCAGTGGAGATGTTGCAAAAGAGTGATGTGCTCAAATCTTTTCTTTCTGAGGACGAGTCGGGCAGCAGAGTTTTGTATGCGCTGAAGGGACTGAGTGGATGAAGCAGGCAAACCAGACAACAGAGAATTATAGTAGTCAAGGCCAGAGAGAATGAGAGAAACGACAAGTCTAGATGTTGCGTCAGTGGACAGATATTTCCGGACGGAACTGATGCGCCGCAATTGACAGTAGCAGGACTGACATGTCTGACTGATAAAGTTTTGCATGGACAGTGTGTTGTCAAGGACGACAACACCGAGGTTCCTGACTGAACTGGAAAGAGGGATGGATGTACTGCCAAGTTTGATTGTGTCAGTTGTGATGGAAGACTGTTTTTGTTTAGTTCCAACCATCATTGCTTCAGTTTTGTCCGCGTTCAATTGTAACTTATTTAAAGTCATCCAGTCGGACGCTAGCAGTAGATTATTCAGGATGTGGAGGAGAGTGGTTTGGGTGCTGTGGTCAGCGCGATAGGCAGACTGAAATGGGTGGATGAGATTGTTGAAACAAATGTGGTTGTTGAGCTGCTTCAGGACAGCTTTTTTAAGGAGTTTGGACATGAATGGAAGATTAGAAACTGGTCGATAGTTTTTCAAAATGTTTGCGTCAAGGTTGGGTTTCTTCAGAAGAGGCCGAACGATTGCAGTTTTGAAAGTGGATGGAGATGTTCCAGTGAGAAGGGATGAGTTGACAATATTGGTGATTGTGGGGAGAAGCTGTGAGACACACTGGGAAAAGACAGAGGCTGGTATAGGATCCATCTCAAAGGATTTTATTGTCATTTCTTTCAGGATGTCATGGACTTCTGTTTCAGTCAATGGATTATACAGGAATGGAGAGGAGTGCCGCTGAATTGAGGATCAGGATGAGCAGGTTGGAAAGGCGTTTGGTCTAAGATGGTACGAATATTTTAGACTTTGTCGAAAAAGAAAGAGGAGAAGACATTTGGGAGTTGAGATAAAATGTAGGCAAAAAGAAGAGAAGTCCTTTTTGCAGTACCGAGAAGATTTGACATGATAGTGTAAAGAGATTTGGTGGATGTGGCATCGAGAACTTGAGAAGAAAAGAAGTTTGTCTTTGCTGATGAGATCCTGTTTGACTTTATTTATTTGTTTTCGGAATATTCGATTGTGGACTTTCAGTTTTGTTGATCGCCATCGTCTTTCCAGTTGGCGACGTTTGCGTTCTGCAAGTCGAATATCTTGTGTGTATGATGGGGCAGAAGGTCTATCAGGGAGCATGCGGGTAGTGTGTGTGTGTGTGTGTGGGGGGGGTGCATGTTCAGAAGACAGTGTTGTAATGTGTAGAGACGTCGGTACAGGAAGAGATTTTGTGTGAAGTGTGAGGGTGGGAGGGCGTGGTTAAAGGAGGGGGCATGGGGAAGGGAAAACGTGAGTACCACAAGGAAAACAAAGGATTTACAAAATACAGGAAGTGGATGAGAAGGGGACGTGTGGGGGGGGGGGGAGGGGGAGAAGAGACTGTTCATCTGAACATTGATAAATGAACGAATATCTCTTTTCCTTGAATCGGTATACAATGTGACAAACATTTATGAAATGATATTCATCATCTTTTATACTTTTATAAAATGGGCAGCCCTGTCGCAGCAGGGATTTTCAAAGTATCTCAGAAAGTATGTATTTAATGACAATACTCCAAGTCTCGTTTGTATTGAAGCCACGCTGAAGCAATGAATATCCAAATATTGAAAGTAAAATCCGGTCCTGAAACCATCGAGGGTATTTTCCCTATCTATGACACGAATATGTCCTTCACATAGATCTGAACGAGCCTGTGAACAAGAAAGACACAGAGAGAGAGAGAGAGACAGAGACAGAGACAGAGAGAGAGAGAGAGAGAGAGAGAGAGAGAGAGAGAGAGATGGGTGAGAGGAGGTGTGGGGCGTTAAAATGAATGAATGAAAATTCAGCTCTCAGTATGAGTTTGTTGTGACCTCTCTCTCTCTCTCTCTCTCTCTTTGATTATCTACAAGAAACACACACACACACACACACACACACACACACACACACACATATATATATACCTTGACTCACTGCTTGAACACACTAGGGAGTAATGTAATCAGTAAACCTGTACATGATATAACCACATGACTGTCTTTGACGAGTGTTCTTCAAAGAAGTAAACCTGTACATCACATAACCACATGACTGTCTTTGACGAGTGTTCTTCAAAGAAGTAAACCTGTACATCATATAACCACATGACTGTCTTTGACGAGAAAAGAGAGAGAGGGGGAGGGAGGTCACAGACGGCTGATACAAACACCAGACAGTGATGGAACCAGGAAGGGACGGGGACAGGAAAAAGTACCGTTGATGGAGACCCAATCGGAAAGATGCACACTAACGTCTCAGAAGAACACAAAAGATGGCTAACCACAGACAGAGAGGCTTTGACAAAGATGTAGATGATAACTACCTGTCCGCCAGAACGAGGTCCTGCCCATAATCCCCGTCTGTGGAAAAACGATGCTCTTACGCTCCAGTAGCTTTGTCTGGACTGTAAGCAGACATCTTTCTGTCTGAAGGGACTGTACAATTGCTGCTAATGTAGCTATATGATACGCCGTCGTGCTTCCGGGAGTCACAGCGAAAAGGACAGTGACTGTCAGACATCACTGCTTTCCTGTCCGGCCACGATGTAAATGCATTCAGCTCTGTCCAGTTCTGTTGATATGTGTCTATTTCATTCCAGTCCTCTTCAGTTTTGACGTCAATGTATAAACCAGTTACCGTGTGAATTTTTACTCCACTTCTATCTAGTGATTGTGGGAATGTAATTCGTCCCCATCACTGTCTGCTTGTGGAGATACCAGTTTGAATTTTACACAGAGAGATTATGATCATCTTGAATGTATGTATAAAAGCCAGTCGTATCCCATTACAACGATGGGAACAGATGCAATCCGCTGTCCCGACGATCTGAGCTATAATCTAATTACAGTGGAGAGTGTCTTGCCCAAGTTACATCCTCACTCTCTCAGCCAAGAGGGCTTTGAGACAGTTGGTGTGTCACGATTTTGTGACAATGCACAATACAGTGTGGTAAAATGCGATGCGATGCGATACGATACGATACAGCACAGCACAACACAACACAACACAACACAACACAACACAACACAACATAACATGAGCACAGCAAAGGACAGCACAACACAACACAATACAATACAATACAATACAATACAATACAACACAATACAATACAATACAATAGCACATATGATTCAGTAACTCTTGGGTTCTTCCCATCTCATTTCCTCCGTTCTCTTCTCTTTCCCCCTGTCACCCCAGTCCCCTGACATCCCAGTCCCCTGACATCCCAGTCCCCTGACATCCCAGTCCCCTGACATCCCAGTCCCCTGTCATCCCAGTCCCCTGACATCCCAGTCCCCTGTCATCCCAGTCCCCTGACATCCCAGTCCCCTGACATCCCAGTCCCCTGACATCCCAGTCCCCTGACATCCCAGTCCTCTGTCATCCCAGTCCCCTGACATCCCAGTCCCCTGTCATCCCAGTCCCCTGACATCCCAGTCCTCTGTCATCCCAGTCCCCTGACATCCCAGTCCCCTGACATCCCAGTCCCCTGACATCCCAGTCCCCTGACATCCCAGTCCCCTGACATCCCAATCCCCTATCTGGTGAATGTGTGAATGTAATTCGTCCCCATCACTGTCTGATTGTGATGCAAACTTACTTTGTTGGACTTAAAATCAGTTGAGAAGCAAGTTTGCTTCATTCACTGGTTTGTGGTTTTTAACAATTGAGATGATGTAGATACAACAAGGCGACGAATATGACATCTCTATATTTAATAAAATCAAATCCATTTACTTCATTGCACCATGAAAGACAAAGGAACGAAGACACTTTGTACATATCGCGTAATACTGCCATTTCCACGAAAATTTGAGAACAACATAATACAGATAATACAAAAAACCGATATATATTTTTAAAAATTAAAATAGCGTGAAATTTCAATGGCCTACTTTCTGCAGCCAACAAGTCGATTTGCAGTATTGACTTGATTCCGCAAACTGTCTTTTTTTTTCCAGGTCCTTGGTTATTTACCAAAGTTCGTCTCGTAAAGCCGATATAGGAGAACGCTAATAGCGACTGCTCTATGAAGCTCACCCAGACAGCGGGACCAAGAAATGGTGACGGATCCGGAATGCGGTGAGTAGTTTGAACCAACGCAGACAGGTCTCTTCTCTTCTTGGCACTGGAGCGATCCCGCGTCACTCAGCAGTTCTTTCCATATGCCATCATTGTCATCATCATTATCATGAAAGTCCATCGCGAACGAAGGAGACAGTTATGAGAACACAGCACAAAGGAAGATGCATAACTGCGGCAACTCTGTGGGCAGACAATATAGCGCATGATGTGTTTAGTCTTTGCGGGATTGGCACTTCTGGTCGAGGTCCTGAAGACGCCTCTCCTTAGACGCCAGAATTTCCTTGTAGACAGCAAGTCGCCAGACACAGCAGTCAGCAGCAAGGGACGAAGAGAGAGACGAAGAGATATAGTGATGATGATGATGATCTTGATAAGGATACTTATATAGCGCCTATCTTCGGTCAGATATCAAATCTAAGAGCTTTACAAACACGGAAATATTTGCAAAACAGGCTGACAATTTGGGTAGAGGCAACAGACAGCTGCCATTGGGCGCTCATCATTCGTTTCCTGTGTCATTCAATGAAGTTTCTCTCTCTCTCTCTCTCTCTCTCTCTCTCTCTCTCTCTCTCACACACACACACACACACACACACACACAGACATTTCGCAGAGAGAGTGAGAGTCATAAAGAGATAAAAACAGGGAGAGATTGAAGATACAGAGACAGAGACAAAGCCAGAAACAGTGACTGATGCTGCAGAGACAGAAACTGAGGCACTGTAAGAAATGACGTGAAAAGGGGAAATTCATTTTATTGCTACAACAAACCTGAATCACTCGCTACATGGGCGGATGACAGGTCATTCGGGTTAAACGATAAAGCGATGTCCAGTGAACATTGCACGCTTAGCGCTCGTAAAAGAACCCACGGCAACAAAAATGTTGTCCCTGGCATCAAAACTCCAGAAAATTAATCTATTTTGATAGTAAAACAGTTACACTTTCAAGACAGAAAAAAATCCCTTTCACCGCCAGTCAAATATATATATATATATATATATATATATATATATATATAAATATATAAATTCAAACTGGTATCTCCGTATATATATATATATATATATATATAGATAGATAGATAGATAGATAGATAGATATATACATACGGAGATACCAGTTTGAATTTTACACAGAGAGATTATGATTATCTTGAATGTATGTATAAAAGCCAGTCGTATCCCATTACAACGATGGGAACATATGCGGAACATATGCAATCCGCTGTCCCCACGATCTGGGCTATAATTTAATTATAGTGGAGAGTGTCTTGCCCAAGTTACATCCTCACTCTCTCGGCCAAGAGGGCTTTGAGACAGTGTGTCACGATTTTGTGACAATGCACAATACAATGTGGTAAAATGCGATGCGATGCGATACGATACGATACAGCACAGCACAACACAACACAACACAATGCAACATAACATAAGCACTGCACAGCAAAGGACAGCACAATACAATACAATACAATACAATACAATACAATACAATACAATAGCACATATGATTCAGTAACTCTTGGGTTCTTCCCATCTCATTTCCTCCGTTCTCTTTTCTTTTCCCCCTGACATCCCAGTCCCCTGTCAGACTAAAGACCCCGGAACTAACCAGATTATTCCAGGACAGTGCACAGATTTGTCCGCTGTCGTGTGTGGACCCGAAAGGACGCAAATCGCAAAGCAGTCAGGAGTTACTGCCACATACAGAAACAGGCTAAACGGGAGAGAGATACACGGATAGGTTGACAGGTGGACAGACACGCTTGGAAAAAAAAGGAGGAAAGATCGTTTGTATCTTTGTATGGGTCTGTTCGTCTGTCTGTCTAGTCCTTTGTATACCAGTAAGTCTGTCTATCTGTCTGTCTGTCTAAAATGCTACATAGCCCACTACAGTGACACACACGCACACAGACACAGACACAGACACACACACACGCGCACACACACACACCTCTGCTTGTGTGTGTGTGTGCGTGCGTGCGTGCGCGCGTGTGCGTGTGTGTGTGTATTTGTGTGCATGTGTTTGTGTGCGTGTGTAATATTCAACATTTTAATAATATATTATTTATGTTATTTCATATTTCGTATACTTT
>NC_134880.1:2672821-2685321 GCF_041734735.1 Babylonia areolata | reverse complement strand
GTGTTTGTTTTGTTTTGTTTTGTGGAACCAATAACTGGTGTTCAAAATGATTATAAACGAAACACAGGTAATCGATGGCAGTACAGGATACACTCTTTCAGGAACTCTTCCACGGATAATCATACATTTTTTGTCTTGTCTTTGAAACACAATGGTTGGTTTCAAATTCATTTTCAACAGACTGGTTTTGAATATCGTTCTGCGCTAGATAAGATACATTATTCAACTTAATCATCAACAGAAAGATAATTTAAACCAAGTTGGTCTAACTGGGGTCTAAAAAATGCTCCAGCTAATCCAGTTTGTATTTGTAGCTGAACCGCTACCAGCACAACCACCCCTTCTGTGTCTAGAGCAATTAGAAGGAAGGTAACTATCCATGCTAATTACAAAATGCTCATAACCAAGTTACGTCCTGTAACCTTTATATCATGTGCCAGTTTAAATGATGTTACTGAAATTTAAAAAAAAAAAAATATATATATATATATATATATATATATATATAAAATTATCGTTGCTTACTAACTCTCTAACAAAACCTTTTCATTCACTCTCATATAAATATCCAAGCAGATATTACAACAGATAACAGTAATATAAAAGACAACTCCCCCACCACCACACCCCACCCCACCACCCATCAAGTGACAACATTGAGCTGGCTGATCAAGAAATTAGGATTTTCAAACAATGTAAGCAAATTCTTTAGAACGTTCATCCTGGAATGCATTGTGCACGAGGGACGCAGGACCGTGCAGCCTGCAGGACAGTGCAGCGTGCAGGACAGTGCAGCGTGCAGAGCAAGGTAGCCAAACTATGAAAGAAAACAGCTATCCTTGAGACTGTGACATCCGCATTCCGCCAAAAGATGGGTATGGTAGTTACCTTTCACTGACTGTGGCAGCACCGACAGTCGGTTAGACCTGATCCACGGCCCGAGGCCTCATTTCGGCATGCTGTTCTGTCCTTGGAAAAGTCGATTTACACCGAAATTACCTCACGACACCAAGGCGTGAATGATTACCCACCGTGTTTCGATTCATTTTGCCCATCGCTCCTGGTGGAGCATAGGCCATCGACGACCTCTCGCTATCGCACTCTGTTCTGGGCTGTTTTGGCCATTCCAGTCCAGTTGGTCCCTTGCTGCTTCAGCTCTGCCTCGGTATCTCGCCTCCAGCTGTTGCGAGGCCGGCCTCTCTTCCTCTTTCCCTGCGGGTTCCAGGTCAGGGCTTGGCGTGTGATGCTGTTTTGATTGGGGGTGATAAAATCGGCGAAAGGAAGATATTGGACCTCGCCTTTCTTTGACGAGCCCAGGACACAGTATCTGGGACTTTGCTGCCCTTTGGCCGTAAGAGGCTGCGAAACCTATCACAGAACGGAAAATATGTTTTGAGGTAACTGAGTGTGGAATTTCGGATAAGGGTATAACTTGATTACATAGTCTTGTTTGTGTCATTAAGCAGTATAATTGTGGGTGATATGAATTATCTGAAAATTCGTTTTCAAAACAAAACAGCAACAACAAAAATACAGCATGCACCGTTATAGTATTACTGTTACTACTAACGACAACGACAACAATAACAATAATAATAATTTTAGTACTAATAGTAATAATCATATTATCATTGTACAGAATAGTGCAGCTCGACTCGTCCTTAAAAAATCGAGGAGAGAGAGTGCTACTGCTCTCCTGCGGACACTTCATTGGTTGTCTGTTCAAGCCAGAATTGAATATAAATTTGCCTGCCTATGCTTCCACTGCCTGAATTGTGATACCACACCCTCATATCTTTCTGAGCTTGTTAACCCGTACTTGCCAAACAGAACATTGAGATCTCTTGGTTCCTCCCAGCTAACTGTTCCCCGATACTTCCTTAACTCCTGTGGAAAGAGGTCATTTTCCGTCTTCGGCCCAACAACTTGGAATTCTCTGCATATTGCTTTTAGAAAAACAACTCATCTCCCTTTAAAGTAAATCTTAAAACTTATCTTTTAAAAAAATACTTGTCATAACTCTAATAGTGCTGTTGTCCCAGGCCCACGGCAATGTGAGTGTGTGTGATGGGAGAGTAGAGAGAATGGGAGTGGGTAGATGGATGGTGGTGGTGTAGTTCGAAAGGGAGAATGACCCGATTTTTACCCTTTTTACCTTTTCTATCCAAAATTTTATTTGACAAATTTTACAAAATATGTGGCACACAGATTACAATTGTGTTCCTTTTTACATGTATGTATTTTAAGTGAAAATTGCTGTCATCTCAGTCGTTTGATAATGTGTGTGTCTGTGCGTGGGTGTTAGTGTGTGTTGGAGTGTATCAGTTGTAGTATTGATAGTATGCTACTTTGTGAGTTTTATGCATTGTGTTTGTTTGTTTGTTTTTTATAATATTAATGATTTTGTTTTATGTTTCTACTACTTTTTTATGCTTTCTTGTTCCATTTTAGGTGCTGGATTGTAAAGCGCTTAGAGCTTGCTTATGCTTGTATTATAGCGCTATATAAAAATAAATTATTATTATTATTATTATTGTCATCATAACTATTATCATTATTATTGTTATTAAATTCAAAACATCGATGGAGTGGTGGTGAGACAGACGATATAACAGCATGACTGTTTTTACTTCAGTCAGTCTCTCTTTTGACTGTCCAGACTGACCATGGAAGCGTGACCGTTGTCACATGAATATTTCACGTAACAGCAATCGACAGGGAGGTGAAATTTTGTATTGTATTGTATTTCTTTTTTTGTCACAACATATTTCTCTGTGGGAAATTCGGGCTGCTCTCCCCAGGCAGAGGGCGTCGCTACACTACAGAGCCACCCCGTGTTTTTTTTGTTTTTTGTTGTTGTTGTTTTTTTCTCCGTGCAGTTTTATTTGCTTTTCCTATCGAAGTGGATTTTTCTAAAGAATTTTTCCAGGAACAACCCCTTTTTTGCCGTGGGTTCTTTTACGTGCGCTAAGTGCATATCGTCTCATCCGAATGACTAGCGTCCAGACCACCACTCAAGGTCTAGTGGAGGGGGAGAAAATGTCGGTAGCCGAGCCGTGATTCGAACCAGCGCGCTCAGATTCTCTCGCTTCCTAGGCAGACGAGTTACCTCGAGGCCATTACTCGATCGGCCAGTTTTCAGCATCGACACTTTATAATGAATTATTTACCACAATGCCCTTCACAAAGTGATCGCGATAGAATGAAAAAACAATGAATCTACAAAATACGCGCTCGTGCGTGCGTGCTTGCGTGTGAGTGCATGCGCGTGTGTGCGTGCGTCCGTGTGTGCGAACTTTATGTCACACACACACACACACACACACACACACACACACACACACACACACATATATATATATATATATATATAGAGAGAGAGAGAGAGAGAGAGAGAGACTGACACTGACACTGACACTGACACAGGTTTAATTGTGAAGGCCACCGGCCCATACACAAAGGGGTGGGGGATACAATGGGGCAATTCCATCGCTCTTCACACACACACACACACACACACACACACACACACACACACACACACACAAAGAAAAAAAAAAGAAAAAAAAAAAAGGTGTACTGTACGTGAGTAGCCGATAACTGGATGAAAAATACATAGCATGTTCGTCCTCATCATGTTTACAGTTATACTAATTCATTCATTGTGTAAATTCGTCTCATATATATATATATATATATATATATATATAGAGAGAGAGAGAGAGAGAGAGAGAGAGAGACTTTGACACTTTATTGTCATTACCTGCAAGGGTCTATTGACAAGGGGGGGGGGGGGGGGGACGGGTTATTTTTGTTTAACACAAGAATAGCAGAATACATTCTGCTCGATCCAGTAGTACCTCTCACATACCCTCTCACATTCTTTTTCAAAGTTCCTTCAATTTAAACAAATGAAATAAACACTTAGAAATTAAAATAAAAAGGAAAAAGGAATAATATAACCAAACTCAACCACCCAAAACGGTCATAACGTAAAATGTTACATGTCTGAGCGTGTATTTGTCCGTGCCTGAAATCTGATTGAATGACACATGAAACGAATGATGAGCGCCCATTGGCAGCCGTCAGTCGGCTCTACCCAGGTAGGCAGCCTGTTGCGCAAATGACTCCGTGTTTGTAAAGCGCTTAGAGCTTGGTCTCCGACCGAGGATAGGTGCTATATAAGTATCCATATCAATCAATCAATCAATCAATCGATCAACACACGTTGACGCATCCTGTAAGTTGAGAGTGAAATCAAACTTGCTTTTTGCTTATTTCTTTGTTTGTTCGTTTCATTTCAGCGGACTTGCGTGTGAAATCAAACAAAATGAATATTACATCTGCGTTGACAATAGTCAAAAACAGCCGTTTGAAACGATTCATCAGCATCTAGTACCATTTCGCTGATTAATGCTGACTGGATGGACACAGGAAAAAAAGATGCTTACTTTGTATTGAAAGTGAGTTTCCTGAAAAATACATCAAATTCTTCTGCGTACAAACAGTAATTTTCATACGTGCCAATGCGTATGACAATCAAACAATGAGTGCATAATTCAAATGAGGTTTGGCTGGTGGATTCGCTGTCAGACGCATGCATATAAATTACAGTTAATGGGTAGTTGGTGTGTTTCCCGCAACTAACATACTGACTTTTTCTCTAAGCGCGTTGGGTTACGCTGCTGGTCAGGCATCTGCTTGGCAGATGTGGTGTAGCGTATATGGATTTGTCCGAACGCAGTGACGCCTCCTTGAGCTACTGAAACTGAAACTGAAACTGACTTTTTCCTCCAAATCGATATAGTTGATCCATCAAGGTAAAACTATCAAACCATTGTTGGAAATACAAGTATTCTAGTCAACACAAAACGGCGACAACTGCTATAGAAAAAATAATAATAAAATGAATAAATAAATAAATAAATACATAGATAAATAAATAAATAAATGAATAAATAAACGTTTCACCAAGACAAACTCACAAAACACAGTTCATGACATATTATCATAACCACGGGTGGAATTCTAATCGATAACAGAAGTTGGTCTTCATCTGTTGTGGGGTTGTTTTGTACCTAAAAGAGATTATGAGAACGTACGTAGTCTTTGTCATCATCATCATCATCATCATCATCACTTTCATCATTGACTTGTGGAAGTTTGCTTTCTCACTTCCTGTCCTAATCATGTTAACATCAGCAAGTCACAGAAAACCCGGCATGATTAATATTCACCCATACACATTTTTATTGTATGACCTTTCTTCTTTTTCTTTTTCTCCAAAACTATACTGGTGTAAACCAACAGATCAGCGTTTAACTCACTCAGTACGGCCAGTCCTCTCTTCTCCTCTACACAGACCCCTCGGATGTCCAGTGGGTGTCTGAATGACTCAACCTTTAGCTTCCGTCGTCAGAATTGTGGTATTCTTTGTCAACATTCACCTCTTCAGTGTAAGAGCCCTCCGCTTGCAATATTTTGATGGTGGTAATTGGGTTGAAACGCTGTTAACGTCGTCTCTTTCGCCGTTCGTATGGAGAGAGTTAAAAAAAGAAAGCATTTTGAACACTCAGAATGTAGAGATACAATAAAGTCATATGAAATCTGAATCACATCAAAGGCTGTCAAGAAACATTCTTTTCACATTTAGAATTGCTCTATAAAAGGGTTGTATCACGCTAAAAAATATATATATATAACGAAGCAACATGTATATACATTATACGGCGTCGCCTATTTCGAATAAGAAAAAATGCGAATTGGTATGGTATAGGTTTTGTCTTATCAGCCAAGATGCATTCTCCAATGGTCGATATCGATACTGATTTATACGTTTAATAAATCATAAAAGTTGTATTGAAACCCATCACGTTTACTCTCATCAGCCCGCCCGCAGTTAGCACGGCAGCGATCAATGAAACCTAACAGTTCAGTCACAGCCTGCAATTCTGGCATTCGGGAAGCTGACTGCAGATGCGCACGGACGCACAGGCGGGTCGAATGGTAGTGTCGGCTGATGTTTTAGGCAGTGTGCAAGATGTAGAGATCAGTGATCCCTTTTGGCCTGCATTGGCATCGTTTCCTCGTCAAGTAGGTGCAAGTCCTAACAAAGAGGTAAGTGCTAAGTATGTGTTCCTCTGTGTGTGTGTGTGTGTGTGTGTGTGTGTGTGTGTGTGTGTGTGTGTGTGAGAGAGAGAGAGAGAGAGAGAGTGTGTGTGTGGTTGTGTGTGTGTGTGTGTTTCTGTGTTTTTGTGTGTGTGTGTGTGTACATATAAGTTACATAATGTGCCTGTTTACTGGTTTACAACATATTGTGTTTGTCACTTCTGCAAATGTCCGACTAATATCAATACACCGTTATTACGTGTTTGAAATGTCTGCATTTATCAGAATCTACTGGGGTATTTTGACATTTCAGCTTGTGTATTAGATTTTTTACGTTTTGAACGTATCGAAGTGAATGTCAGGTGTGTGACGTTTTGAAAACTACTATGTCATACTCCCCATGTTTCTCTTGTCACTCCATGTCTCTCTCTGTTTCTCAGTCTCTCATTCTCTCTCTGATATGAACTGAACAGGTATGTTATTACACTTAGTCATAGTTAGATATTTGAAGATAGGTAGAAATATAATACCAGATCAACAGATAGAGAATACGAAGGTTGGGGACTACGCCTGTTAGAATTCGCCAGTGATAATGACTTGGTTCTTGCGAACGCTCCTGAGGAACACAAAGCACCCCAACGATGGACGTAGTGCTCCCCAAACAGTCAGCATCACAGCCAGACGTTACATTATAGTGAAGAACCGGAACAGGTCCGGTATCAACACGGCTCAAACAAGAACACTCCCAGGAGCTGACCTTGACAGTGACCAAGAACCTGAAATGATGAGTACGATTATGGAACAGCAAGAGAAGGAACAAGAGCCGACTCCAAATTCAGCCTTGACAAACTGTGAAAGATCCTGACATTGCTGAAGAATTCAGAATTTCCCAAAACTCCCCGTAAAGAGAGGAGAAACACCTACACCAAAGTAAACCTGGGCCCCTCGCAACACACCAAAAGCGCCGACAGAAGCAGACCAGTCAAGAATGAAATATGCCAATGATTTCCTTTCACACGGCACTGACACACAAACGTTCAAGAAAATGACCTAACTGATTCCCCTCAAACTATTCTCCTACCTCCTTGCTATATTGCTATAAACCCACCAGATAGAACGAGAGTGATTCAAGGAAAAGTGATGGGGTTTTTTTTTCGTTTTTTTTTATACTAAAGTAAAAAGTAACACATTCACAAACGACTCATACACTTCCAAATCAACATTTATTTTAGTCCTCACTCATCTTCACATGTCATTGTCCAGATTAGTTCCGGCGTCCAAACAGATTGGCTGACGACTGGCGACGAGCAAGAGCCAGTGACAGTGTCCAGGTCCGGGTCACATGGGGCGACCTTTGTGATGAGGCGACCTTTGTGATGGGGCGACCTTTGCGATGGGGCGACCTTTGCGACCTTTGTGATGAGGCGACCTTTGTGATGAGGCGACCTTTGCGACCTTTGTAATGAGGCGATCTTTGTGATGAGGCGACCTTTTTGATGAGGCGATCTAAGTTTGCTTTAAGACTTCCTAAATGTATGGAGTTTACCGTGGAGCTAGGATCATTCTTAACTAAAAGCAAACATATCGCTTCTAGGTCATGCAGCCTACTCCTGGTCTTGAAGCCCTCGAGTCAGTGAGCAGCAGCAGTCAAGCCAAGCAGCAGAGAAGAAAAAAGCTTTGGATGGGTAACCCCCAGCATAGTCTCTGGTCATGAAATATACAGACAAAGATTAAGGGTCTGCTGGAAGTGAGCGAGTCACTGTGATGTTGAACTGGTGTGTGGGAGTTAAAGTTCATTATTTCTTATCCCTCGAGCCTTCCGCAGCTTCGTCAGTGATGCGATATGTTTTTCATTACTGAGCACATTTAACATTAAGTGCAAATCATAATGGTAATACTAACAATAATAACATTATAACAACAATAGCAAGAAGAATAACAACAACAATAGCAAGAAGAAGAAAATAAAGGTGAAACCATATCCAAAATAAATGCTGTGGTGCATAGGTATCCAATAATTTCGTATTTCCACGGGAAACATCAAGTATTTCTCCTCTAAGAGCATGAAGCTCTAAGCACATCGTATCAATGACTTTTTATGGCGTTTACAACATTCATACAATTGTAGAGTTAATCTAAAATATAAGTAAAGCTTCCAACCCAGACTGGCCCTAATCAAGGAGGCAAAACCATAAAGACTTACAGGTAATCTAAGATGAATTCAAATGGGTTGCTTTGCTTCCTTCTAATAATTCACAAGCTGCATAATAGCTTAGGAATGAATAAGTCCTATTTTACTTCAATGCGTATTGGACCGATATTTTCCGAATACGTAACTGAACAGTTCAAATAGAATAATGTTTTCTGGAATATAAAGCTGAAACGGGGAAGCTGAAAAAAATTGTTCAACAAAGTATGCAAAATGGTTCATACTTCATCAGTTAAAACAACAACAAAACAACAACAACAACAACAACTAAAAAGCACCTCTGTGTCCCTCATGTTACTTCAAAACTCCTCTCCAAACCTCAGCTCTGTGAAGATCCTGCTGCTTGCGCATTCACGGTGATGCCTCAGCTTTGTCACTGTGAATGACAAAGGCTTGACAGGCAGCCGTGTGAAGCCCGAACGCCCTCGTGTCCAGTCTGTGTCACCGAAAGTTTGTCCTTCCAAGTCTCGAGTCGTGAGCGAAAAACTCACGATTGCTCACGACAGGCTCTGCGCAATGCACGTGAAGAACGGGGAGAAACCTGCCTTGTGGGTTCTGGGGAAGCGAAAGACGGGTATTTGGTCATACTGAAATTACAGCCAAGCCAGGACACCCGTGGCAAATTTTAAGCAGTCACAGTGGAAAATTTCGCCTCAGTACTTGTGCTTAAAGTATGTACCATAACAGGTACAAACACTGGCTTTCATAACGTATCGCGGCATCAACCAGGTGACATCGACGATGACATGATAAGGATAATGGTTATTATGATCACAATGACGACGACACCAATGACAGTGACCGTGACTAAAATGATATGCTACCTGGTGATGACGATGAATATGATGGTGTTTTTTTGTTGTTGTTGTTGTTTTTTTCAGAAGACAGTGGAGCCCTACAATGGAGGGTTTTCAGATCTTAGTGTTCATGACTCTTCTTTTCAACCATCGTGTTTCAAGTGGTGAGTTGGACCTGCAGAATGTTTTTCCCGGCTGCAAGCGTTTCAAGGACCAGCCAGACATGTCGCTTCCCGAGTGCAACAGGTCCGTTGTCCTGCAGCAAAACAACACAGACCCCTCTGCCGCCATATTCTTTCACATCGAAACATCACAGCTGATAGAATGCTTCAGGAACATCACCACTCCCAAGATAGCCATTAAGTCTGATTTGCTGATTTGGGGATATTTCGTTTGGAACGATACCGGGTTTGCCTGCCCGAACGGAGAGTGTAGATGTGAGCTGGAGCTGTCAGGACCGCCAGGTGTTTTCTTCCTGCTTTCTACACCTGCATTCTTTCCTGGCGTTACAGTTGTCATCAAGTCTGACCAGACGGATGAACAAATTTATTATGGTAGAGAAGACCGGAGTGTTTTGGTTAAAAACAACATTTTCACGAGTTGGATAATCGTTGACCGTTTTCAAACCATGAACGACGCTTTTTTCCAGTTTCATTTTCATGCAATGGCAGAGTGTGAAACTCAACTTCAAGTCAAGTGCCATTCGAGTATGAATGGTGAGTATTGTTTTTGTATTTATCTTATGATGATGATAATGAAGATGATGAAGGTGAAGATGGTGATATTTTTCGTGTATCTTTTTTTAATTATTTCTATTTATTTATTTTCTCTTATTTGTGTATTCTGCCCCATAATCTGTAAAGTTTCAGTGACGGAACTCCCAAGCCGCTCATTCCGAGTCCCCCACACCCGTCTATCTCCGTCCTAGCGTCGACGGTCCATAAGAACCCATCGATGTTTGGTAGCCTGGAGGTAACAGACCAGAGGAGTCCCTGCATTGTTGCTGAGTAACTTGGGTGGTGTTCAGTATTGCCTGTTCTAATTTAACGTACGTAGGACACTACCTACTAAGCCCCCTATTGACGACAATTATGGCTTAATCGCGGAGCCAGACTGAGCGAGAGTCTCCCCCAGAGTGGAAACCGCCACCACATCCCTCCAACGACAGTCCCCCATGAATCTGCCGACAACAAAGACAAGCACGGAGGTGGAGAGGTATCGAAACTGAGAGTATTGTTTATTTTCATATTATTACTTTTCAACCACAATGTATATATGTATGTAAGTCTGTGTGAAATTTAGGTTGCTCTCCACACTCAGACACGGCCAGAAACAGAGAGACAGAAAGAGAGAAACAATATTCATTCATTCATTCATTCATTTATTCGTTAATCAATCAAATAAATACATAAACAAGTAACTGAGTTAGTAAATAATAAAATAATAATTAATCTTAATTTTCCAAGCGAAGGAGATATTTGCACACGGGCACACTTATTTCTCTACCGTTGTTTAAACACACACACACACACACACACACACACACACACACACACACACAAATATATATATATATATATATATATATATATATATGTGTGTGTGTGTGTGTGTGTGTGTGTGTATATATATATGTGTGTGTGTGTGTGTGTGTGTGTGTGTGTGTGTGTGTGTGTGTGTGTGTAATTTTTATACACACCCACAGTCTGCCTGCTTCAGTAGTTTCTTGGAGCTAGGGAAAAGACCGACAAGAAGACTGTAACCCTGCACCAGGCAAAAACAAACAAACAAACTACCCATGTTGCATTTAGCAAGCTGGAATGTCAGGACAATGTGTCCTGGCCTCTAAAAATGATTTACAAGTCGGTGATTCCAGGAATATCAGCCATCATCGACCGTGAGCTTTACAAGGCTCAACATCGACATTACCGCACTACAGGAAACAAGACTTCCCTTATAAGCGGCAGACTTAGGGAACATAACTACACGTTCTTCTGGCTGGGCAAGGAACTTGAAGAGCCAAGACTGCATGGCGTTGGATTCTCCGTGAGGATCTCCCTACTGTCCTCTGTGGAACCGCCATACAGTGGCACAGCCCGCATCCTCGCCCTCCGCCTGTCAACCTTATCTGGCCCAGTGAACCTCCTGAGCATCTATGCTCCCCACTCTGTTCTTCTGCAGAGACCAAGGACCAGTTCTATGAGGAGCTTGATACCACCATCCGAGACACCCCTGCCATAAAACAGCTGTGCCCGAGTGGGTTCTGACCATGACTCCTGGCCCTGCTGCACTGGCCACTTCGGTGTTAGCAAGCTGAACGAGAACGGTTAGAGGCTCCTAGAGCTTTGCTCCTACCACAACCTCTGCATAACAAACACGTTCTTCTCCACCAAGCCACACAACCCAACTCCTGGCGACACCCCAGGTCCCGCCACTGGCACCAGCTGGACGTCATCATCACTCGAAGGCCCTCGCTGAACTGAGTACTCATCACACATAGTTTTCACAGTGTTGACTGCGACACCGACCACTCCTTGGCTTACTATAAAGTGCGCTTCCAACCAAAACGGATCCACCACTCAAAGCAGAAGGGTCGGCCTCGCATCAACACTGCCAGAACAACAATCCCAGACCTGTGCGACCGCTTCGCCAACTCCATCGAGGATGCCCTCAAAGACTGCCCTGTCGGCAGTGCTGAAGAGAGATGGAACCACATCCGTGACGCCATATACACCTCCGCCGCAGATACCTTCGGCAAAAGAGAGAAGCAGAATCCAGATTGGTTCGAAGTCCGCATTGCTGTTCTGGAACCAGCAAGCAATAGAGACCAAAAGAGTGGCGCTCATCAACCACAAAATAGAGCCGTCTAAGAAGACGCACGCCGCACTCAAGATGGCCAGAAATGACACTAAACGGATTGCCAGACGCTGTGCCAACGACTACTGGCTGAACCTCTGTCAGAACATCCAACTTTCCGCTGACTGCGGCAACATCTGTGACATGTAGGACGACATGAACAAAGCCTTCGGCTCGTGCGTAAACAAGGTCGCACCACTGAAGTCAGCTTCCGGCACCATTATAACAGACATGTAGGGCACCGTTCAGCACGATGGATCTTCCTCTGACCCATTCCCAACCAAGAGCGGGGTGAAGCAAGGCTGTGTGCTGGCCCCAACACTCTTCGGCGAGAGAACAGAGAGTTTGGCTTGACTATTAGCCAAAAGAATACTAACATGATGGGCCAGGACGTGAGCAGCACCCCAAGCATCTCCACTGGTGACTTCACACACGAGGTCGTCGAGGACTTCACATACTTCAGCTCCACCATCTCCAGTGGCCTCTCCCTGGACGCCGAACAAGCGGATTGGCAGAGCAGCTACAGCCAT
>NC_134880.1:2620321-2667821 GCF_041734735.1 Babylonia areolata | reverse complement strand
TGTTTCTCATTGGCAGTCAAAATGCACCACTGGGAGTATTGTTTCTCATTGGCAGTCAAAATGCACCACTGAGAGTATTGTTTCTCATTGGCAGTCAAAATGCACCGCTTGGAGTATTGTTTCTCATTGGCAGTCAAAATGCACCACTTAGAGTATTATTCCTCACTGGCAGTCAAAATGCACCACTGAGAGTATTGTTTCTCATTGGCAGTCAAAATGCACCACTTAGAGTATTGTTTCTCACTGGCAGTCAAAATGCACCACACATGCACGTGTTCATCGTTTTCTGGGCCTGTAATCTGTTAAAAAGTTGTTGTTGTTTTTTAAAGTCATTTTATGGAAACGTTTATAAAACAGACTTCAAAACGAAATGTGTAAATTAAAGATAAGCACAAAAATATCTTTGCAGCGGTTTTCCATCCGCCGTTTTTCCAGCATGTCGGTTTCAATGTGGTGCATTGGACAAGGGTTTGAGGCATTCGTCATGCCGTTTTTACGCCTTAAAACCGTGGTGAAGTCAGGAAAAGGTCAAACATTTTAAATTTCGTTGCTAACATTTCCGTGCACGTCAGAACATTGTAATGTCAATAAATCACTGGAGGAACTGTTTCCATCACCTCTTTCACTTCACATATGCCCTGTGCCCTGCTTGAGACATAGGCCTCAAGGAAGCACACTCCAGCCATCCCAGCTGATTGACTGGTCTTGGGCACATCATTCTGAACGTCTTGTTTATTTAGCTGCTGCTTGGCGGGGGTCTTGTTTGATCAGTAGGGATAACGTGATTTTCTAATTTCGTTTTCTATAATCTGAGAGTCACATGTGCTACCTGCATAGCATTTTATTTGTTGTCGATGTGCCTATGTTACACACATAAAACGATTGAAGAAATTATGATTTTATGGGGAATCTAACTTTCAAAGTCACCAATCTGAACACAGCCGTCAGTGTGATTTGATTTCAATGTAATCATTTTGTTCCTGTCTGTCTTTTGCAGGTATCAGAACACTTGGCTGTGGTCAGATGATACACTGGCAGTGTACCTTCCAATCACCTTTGCCAGTGTAGAGGAACCACACTGTGGCGCTCTGTTTAAGGATAACTTGACCATCGTCACCTGCCATAAGGAAACAACGGCAGCCTTCCTCTGTGAGATGAGCTTCACACCCGACCAAGCTGTAAACGACACTGGAATCTCTCTGGCTTCCCCATCTGGCGGGAACATGGAAGGGAAGACTGTATGTAAACACAATCACATCGCCCATTCCTTCCTGGCGTGTGACGTCCACACAAACTGTTCCGTTGCCAACGAGGACGAAATTCAGAGGTGCATTAACGAATTCTCTCCCCCTGTTCCTTTTTTCACGTGCAGGAACCAGATGGAACACGTGCCATACACTTTGGTGTGCGACTTCCGGTCTGATTGTTGTGATGGCAGCGACGAAGACTTCTGTGATCTCCCAGCTTGTGAAAGCAGACTTTACTACAAATGTGCTGATAGCAAACAGGTGGGTGATGCTGGATGGAATCCTTCCTTATACAATTGTAATAACGCAACCAATAAAATGAGCTGTATACTCAAAAGTAAAATATCGTGACAGGTCAATTTGTGTACATAAATGTGAAAAATGTGGAACTGTAGACTTTACGTATATGACTAAAAAATAGCGTGAATCCCAGTGTTCAGCGATTTTGGCAGCATAATGATAAGAAGAAGAAGAGCAAGAAGACAGTGACGTTGTTTAAAAAAAAGGGACGTTGCACATATCATTCTATTTCTGGTAAATTAGTATCAGTTGATGAAACTTAGCAATCTAATTGGGTGCAGGTAATATAAACATGTCGAAGGGCACTTCAGTTATAATTTCATATTGGACAGCAAAATTGACTGGAATATTTTCGAATAACAAAATTCAGTGGAAGGGGGAAATATTGCATTAACTCACTATTATGTTCATCAAGAATGCTCTACCTTTACCTTTAAGCTGTGCACTGTCATGTTATGCAGTGTGTCAACCGCAGCCTTGTGTGCGACAAACACAGTGACTGTGTGGACGGAAGTGACGAGTTTGATTGTCAGGACGGCCTGACGCGTTCTGAACTGCTGGTGAACACTGTGGAACCACCTGCACTGGTTGACTTTACGGAAGGTGGTAAATTCAATGTAACGCAACTTGTCAACTACACCTGCCCAGAGACTCACTTCCAGTGCCCAGGTAACCTTTTCTGTCATTTTCCCACAACATCGCCTTTCCACATCATTCTTTTGGAGTGCTTGAAACTAGTCACAATGTTCTCTGTCACTCAATCATCTTCTGTCGTTAATTTCGTCCCCGTCCTAACGTTTCATCTCTGTCGTGAGTTCCAAGAACTTCTCGATCACTACGATCTTCGCCTTGACAAATTAGATATACTACGACAACCAGACATTCCTAGACGATGATGCCTTCCTCTGTGCAATCATTCTCTTTATTCAGCTCGTCACGGAATCAACACACACAGAGGGACACACTTTGTTTTGGCTCACCAACCATGACTCATATACCGACATATTATCAACTAGTAGCCGACACAAACAGACTTTCTTCCGAACATTCTGTTGTTCTCTGTTCTCATACCACTTCAACCAAAAGATGTGTCACTCGTTGTGATCGGAACCCCACTCAAATTCACACTTTACATTCTGAAGCTACAGAACGTGTTTTCCAAATTTCCCCGGTAACGACGTCTCTACACGCTACAACATTCCTCATCTCCAATTCAACGCTTCACTCGACTTTCCTTCTATCCTTTGACAGAAACAAATCATTAACACTCTGAAAGAAATGAAAATGAAATCCTATGAGTTCTATCCCATAGTCCCATCCCATCTGCTTTCAAAACGGTAAGTATCCGGCATATTCTTAGGAAACTCAACCTTGAATCTTGACTTTTGGAGAAAAAAATGACCAGTTTCTAACCTTTCTTTTTAGTACAAATTTCTATTTAAAAGTGTTTTTAAGAAAACGAAAGCGTTGTACTCAAGGAGCTTAACAACCTGCTTCACCTTCACTTTCATCCAGTGGAGGTTCCTCAGGGCACTGCAGATGATTTACAGACCAGTTCTCTCCATTGGTTCCTGTCTCTCACACCTCTATGAATCTGGGAAATTCAGGTCTGTCCAATCTTTGATATTGTCCTACCACTTTTTTTTTCTTACCCCTCCTCCTACTGCCTGGTACGGTGCCCTGCAGAACGGTCTCTGAGAGCCCGTCGGATCTTGTGACGTGTCCCTTCCATTTGAGCTTCCTCCTCATGATGGCTAGGAGGTCATCGAGGGGTCCAGTGGCTTTGGTGATCTTCTGTCGGACCTCAGTGTTCATGACAGGTTCAGTGTATGAGATGCTTAGTAGTTTTGGGAAGCATGCCATTTCCATGGCTTGGATCTTCTTCTGGAGGTCGGCAGTGAGAGTCAACGTTCCACAAGCATAGAGAAGCATTGATTGAACCAGTAAGCTTATAAGTTTCACTTCCGATCTGAGTGTGATGTTTTTGTCTCTTCAAATGGGCTTCAGTCGACTGGCGGTGCTGGAGTCTGCGCTGTACTGGACATGGCTACTGGTTTGGAAGCTTCATCTGAGACAACTGAAAGAAAAGAAGAAGAAAGAAAAGATCTGAACACACCCCCCCTATCTTGCAGTTTCTACATTGGCTTCCTATCTCATGCAGATAAAATAACAAAGTCCGCATTCTGTCTCATAATTGTACAATCAAATCTGCCCATTTCGTGACTGCTTTCACATGTACAACCTGTCTCATTCTCTAAAGACCCATCAGCTTCAGATTTTCTTTGTCTCCGCGTACCAAGAATCAAACACTCCAGCCGCCGCAAAGTAGTCGTTGGGGGAAGCCTGAGGACCGCAGACGCAACCTCCCTTCTCCATCTGTCTCTGTCGGCAGCCGCCGGCAGCAGCTCACGTGTGTGGAGTCCAGTCCATTGTTTGATGTCCTCATGCCAGTTCTTCCGCTGTCTTCCTCTTCTTCTCCCGCCCTCGATGGTGCCTTGCATGATTGTTTTGGACAAGCTGGTGTGTCGAGTGTTGTGTCCAAACCATATCAGCTTGTGTCTCTTCACAATTGAAAGGAGAGGTTCCTGAGGTCCAGCAAGGTTCTCAGTTCTGCTCCGTACATCTTCATTGGTCCTGTGTTCGATCCAGGGAATTTGAAGAAGCTTTCTTAGGCATTTGTTCTCGAAGGCCTGGATCTTAAGACCTACCCCTTTTCAAAACAGGTCTCCCCACCCCGACCCCTTTCCTGTATACACTTTCTCCAGCTTTCTATTCACATGTTTTGATTTTAATTTTTGTCTTTCATCCCTCTGACTCAGACCTACGTATGCGTGTGGATGACTTTTGCAAAATATGTTTGTTGTAAATGGGTGCGATTAAGTGCTATATAAACACCTTTATATTATTGCTATCATTATCATTGTCGTTGTTGTTACTATCATAATGATTTCCAAAGTGCACCCTAAATCATGTGCAACAATCGCCACAATATTTTAATGGTTTTATCTATTTCCTGCATGTTTCGCATTCATGAAGGGGGTTCAGCCACTACTAGGTGTGTACAAATCAATCGGGGATACTGGGAATCTACACCCTCATAGACACATGGAAACTGTATCCTGTCCGTGGATGAAAGAGTGGCTAATCTTTTACGAGTGATGGGTTGTCGTTCTTCCTTGCACTGAGCATGTGGCTGAATGGTTTATGCACTGGACTGGGTTATTGCACGTGTTTCCTTAGTTGGACCCTGGTTTGATATGCATCCACCAGAACGTGTGCCCAGAAACGTAGCAGGGGGAGGAGTGCATACACTTGCAGAGACTAGCAGATCCTGACATTGTTTTTGTGCAAAGACTAGCAGATCCTGATATTGTTTTGGTGCAGAGACTAGCAGATCCCGACATTGTTCTGGTGCAGAGACGAGCAGATTCTGACACTGTTCTGGTGCAGAGACTAGCAGATCCTGACACTGTTTTGGTGCAGAGACCAGCAGATCCCGACATTTTTCTGGTGTAGAGTCTAGCAGATCCTAACACTGTTCTGGTGCAGAGACTAGCAGATACTGACACTGTTTTGGTGCAGAGACTAGCAGATCCTGACACTTTTTGGTGCAGAGACTAGTAGATCCTGACACTTTTTGGTGCAGAGACGAGCAGATGCCGACATTGTTTTGGTGCAGAGACGCGCAGATCCTGACATTGTTCTGGTGCAGAGACGAGCAGATCCCGACATTGTTTTGGTGCAGAGACTAGTAGATCCCGACAATGTTTTGGTGCCAACAATAGTTCATACCCAATATTGTTTTGGTGTAGAGGCCAGTCGATCCTTGACTTCGGAAGTAGATTCCTGATTAGAATACCTGGTATTTCTAGTATATCTGGTATATCGTCGATATTATTTCAGTACAAAGACTAGCAGATACCCGACATCACTTTGCTGATTGATTACCAAGTGCTGTCTGCTGAAAACAGCAATCAGTTCTAGATTGGATTGAAATGTGTTGTTATGTTGTAAAGAGAAGTTGCTGGGTTTTTTTTTTTTTTTGTATAATGACATTGTGCACATCGGTGAGAACCTGAGATTGTGTTCTGGCAGCACCTTGCAGTCAGTTTCTGTTCAAGGAAGACTAAAGGGACCCCCTACATCCAGTTCCTCTTTGTGGTATCTTCCGTGACTGTAACAAACAAACAAACAAAAAACAAACAAACAATAAATTGCTTTCACATTTTTTTCCAGTCGCTGGAACGTTTTGATGCTGATATCTCTGAACACTTTATTGAGAAGGTTTGTTTGTCATTTGGTGCAGTGCAAATATCCCTTTGCTGTCAGCAGTGCATAAAAACATCAGGTATATGAAACTGTCGTACTGCCTGTCTCACTAGCACACAATTCGTGCACAGCGCTTGCATTCTGTCTTCACTCCAACACAGATATCAGCAACAGGACAAACGAAAGTGACCCCTTTCTTATCATTTCAAAATTCACAGAAAATCCAATAGATATGTTCACATTTTCCCTCCACCCAGGGAGACACAATCACAACTTTTCCATTCCCCATCACATGTTCCAGTTAGGATTAAACAATTATGTAAACATTTGCATATAGGTATTGCATTGTTTCCTTGTAGTGTCATTCGGTACGTCAGAGTATTCATTGTTGTGCGTCCTCCAGACCGAATGACGTGATCCCAAAACAGGCGCTGAGGATCCTGTAATATCCTCAGTACCCGTACCCAACTTTAGTTAACCGGCAAAAATAGAAAATGTGTACTTTCATGTATTTTTACCTTGTCGAATTCGCATTTTACATCACCAGTTTTCTCCAAAAGTAAATTACGAAGGGAAAAATCCGAAATTTGTAAGATTCTAAAGAAATGATTGCAGCTGTTCTAACATTAGCAAACTCGACAACACCGAACTTACAAAGACATCAAAATAAGCTTTTCTACAGTTTGACAGTCCGACCAGTAAGGATTTACATTCTCTCTGTGAATATCAAGTGTCCCATGATACTGAAGACCCCAAGGTCTATCCATCAATTAGGTCATCACCTCACAGCGCCCAGAGTAATTTTGGCGCATTTCACAGTAAAACAGTTCGTGAACAGATATTTACCTCAGTACCTGAAACAAGTGCACCACTAGCATTTCTCCACAAATCTCAGATCAAACTACAATAACATAATCAAGTCTTATAATAGAATATTCCCTTCACTAGCGGGCAACATATGACATCAACTGAAACCCGATGTTACGACAGAAACATTTGCGGGTTGTTGTTTTTACCAGAATGCGCCTTGAGCCTTTGATGTATATTTTCTGCATGTGTCTTTAACCCTTTCACCGTCAGTCAATTTAGAGTACAAAATTCCCTTGTGGTATAAACAGAGAAAAAACAGTTGCTAAGAATAGCTGGGGATTCCCCCTGCGATGTATAGAAAATATGGCCTATCATACCACCGAACATTAAGAGCAGTAGGTTCTTGCGTAACAGACCAATAACTGGTCACCTTTCAGTGACATGGCTCCTCTAGCACGCCTGTGCATAAATGCGATCTTGGCGGTGAAAGAGTTAAGAATAATAAATTGCTACTGAAGATAAATCGGGTCGTAAATAAACGACATTAAAATACATAACTATTTTCAGGTGGAGGCTATTGTCTGCCTGTATACGTCAGGTGCAATGGATTCAACGACTGTCCTGGCAAGGAGGATGAGGAAGACTGTGACCACTACACCTGTCCTGGCTTCTACCGTTGTCGTAAATCAAAGATCTGTCTTCATGAGCAGCACCTGTGTGATGGCATGTTTCAGTGTCCAGAGCGGGACGATGAACTGATGTGCAACTTCACATGTCCTGAAAACTGTCACTGTTATGGACACGCCTTCACGTGCTCTGAATCCTTCATAGCAGGTGGTTATCCTGAACTTCGATATGTGGACGCTAGTGGAACAGGTATGAACCCTGGACATTTTGTAAATAATACCAAACTGATTCACCTTACCCTGAGGAATTGCAAAATTACTGTGTTTGAAGACATGGATTTTCCAAACCTGCGAATTCTAGATCTCAGTTACAATGAACTTCGACAAGTAGATACTAGTCAGTTGTTGAAATTGAAAAGTATGGTTTCTCTATATCTAGCTCACAATTCTTTCTTATCACTTGAACGTGTTCTTCAAAGTGGGAGAACATTCTCCAATATCATAAATATAAATATATCTGGCATTGTCATATCAGAGCAAAGTGATACATTGTTCAAAACACTGCCAAATCTGAAGTATCTCAACATGTCAGGCACTGGACTGACAAAGGTGACTGACAAAGGATTCCAGTCTTTGAAGCATCTGCGAGTGCTTGATCTTCGTGGTTGTCCAATGGAAACATTCTTTCCTGATGTGTTTAAAGATCTGAATGATCTTGAACTTATTTACACAGACAATTACAAACTATGCTGTCCTGCCGTTTTACCTAAAGAAATTGATTTAGAAAACTGTCATGCACCTTCAGATGAAATATCGTCATGTGATGCTCTTTTGAGAACTGATGCTTTTCGAGTTTTCTTGGGGTTTTATGCAATTCTGGCGTTAATAGGAAATGGTGCAAGTTTTGTATATCGAGTTTGTATTGAAAGAAGTACTGTGAAACTTGGATATGAAGTGTTTGTGTCCCATCTAAGTATAGCTGATTTTTTAATGGGGGTATATCTTGCCATCATTGGTATCGCAGACAGAGTCTATCAAGGAAACTACCGATGGCATGATGTAGCCTGGAAACATAGTGTGGTCTGCAAACTAGCAGGTTTTCTGTCTCTGGTGTCAAGTGAGGTTTCTGCTTATATCCTCTGTTTAATCACTTTGGAACGTTTTCTTGTCATTGGCTTTCCTCATAAGAATCTACGCTTCAGCCGACTGTCTGCACACGTAGCTTCCGTGGTCATGTGGATTATTGGTCTGACACTGGCCCTAATCCCTCTTTTACCTGTGACATCTCACTGGGAATTTTACAGCCAGTCAGGCATCTGTATCCCTCTGCCTATCACCAGAAAGGAGTTTGGTGGCAGTGATTATGCCTTTGCTGTCATGATTGTCATGAACTTTGTTCTCTTTCTGTTTATTGCTGTTGGTCAGCTTCTCATTTACTGGTCCATACGGGTCAATACAGCTGACTGCAGTGATTCTGGCAGAAAATCCAGAGACACCGCTATTGCTCGTCGACTGCTGGCTGTTGTCGTGACAGACTTCATGTGCTGGTTCCCCATTGGTCTGCTGGGAATGATGGCTCGCAGTGGTGTCCCAATTTCCAGTGACATCACAGTTGCTATAGCCATCTTTGTACTGCCCTTCAATTCTGCATTGAACCCTTTCCTGTATACGCTTCAAGTTGTTATAGAAAGGCGACAAAAAGTATCAAATGCCCGGCGGTCTCGAGTCAGAGAAGAAAACACAACCAGAGTCTTTGACGTTATATCTGAAAGCAGAAAAGAAGAGAGAGATTATAGCAAAACCGAAGCCCTTCAGCTTTTCAAAAGATTTCTGAATGATGGTTTGCTTTCGCCAGAGGAAATCAGACAGCAGATATGGGAAATATATGAAGGTTAATGCCATTTTGTTCCAAATCAACAGAGAGTCACTGTACTCTCCTCCAACTGTGTGTGTGCGTGTGTGTGTGTGTGTGACTGTCTTCTTCTTGTTCTTAACACGAAAATGTTCCATTGGGAAACAAACTTGTGCATCTTGATAAAAGTGCTGAATGTTTCAATAGACTTTGATAAAAGAAACTGTGTATCGATAGCAGGGAACGGGTATTGGACCAATTTCTGCAATAGTTCCTCTGCTCTCCATCGGGGTTACAAATTGCTATGTCCTCCCAAGAGAAAATTCAGTTCGTTCCCTGGATGCCTTTCTGACTTTGCAAGGTTTATGTACATCTTGAGCCTTCAGCCCCCCACCCCCACCCCACACCCCCCTTTACCTCCACACCTTAACCTGTTTTCAATGTATTCTGTTTTGCAAATGAGTCGTTTTTCGCAAATTATTTTCCTCTAGCTTGACAGTGCAGGAAAAAAAAATGTCTGGCTGTGAATGCGTCGTCGTTTTCTAGCACCAGAGACAGCAGGTCGAACTCACATTGTACAAATCTTTTTGATATATTGGTAACATTAAAATTGCTCAGTTTACAGGTTGTATCGATTGTTGTTGGCATTTGAATAAGTATTAGATAATGTATATTTTCTCTATCCATTTACAGATATATATATATATATATATATATATATATATATATATATATGCATACATATTAATACACACACACACACACACACACACACACACACACACATATATATATATATATATATATATATATATATGTGTGTGTGTGTGTGTGTGTGTGTGTGTATGTGTATTATAGTGTGCCGGCAGTGTCAACTACTCCACCCCCCCACCCTGTTCCGTGCCCTCCCAATCTCTTCACCTCCCCCACCCAACCCGCTTTCTTATCTCCCTCCCTGCTCAGTCCAAAGTCCAGTCTTTGAGGTCGCGCCGACACCGCGCCACCCTCCCTCCTTCCACCCTCCCGCACCCTCACTCTCTAGTCGGCTGTCTGTTCAGCGAGTCTGCGTCACACCGGAGATTTCTTTTCTAATCTCCGGTCACACGCACCCAGCTGTAGGAACACGTGTGGTCATGTGATGCCCGGGTCCCTGTGCTTAAAGTCTTAACTCCCGAGAGCAAGGTTTCGGTTGCGCCCCTTTTCTCTGCATTCAAATTTTGTATTACGTGTAGCTGACACATTTTGTACTTTCCAAAGTCAATTCAGGTCTAGATTGGAAGCTGCTAGGCAAATCTCGCTCTCTGCCATAAATGAAGCCAAACCGTAGCTTTATTAGGCTTTTATTTTGAATAAACCTTCACCGACGTCACAGTGTCAGACTCTGGTGAGAAACTGGCTTGATTCAAATCGCCCGCCATTTATAGTCCGGTTCAGGCTTGTGTAGGAATGTCAGAAACATGCTAATGTCGTCATGTCGGAACATCCCAGTAAGGCAGTCTGTCTTTCAAGTCGTATGCTAATGTCGGCATGTTGGAAGCATTGAGAGATTCGAAGCCATGGAGGTGATATCCGTGTAGCAGATTTGTAGGGTATTTGGTTTTGCTACACCTTAAGTGGGTTTTGATGTATTTTTGATGTACAGCTTACTTGTTTTGTATATAAGGTCTGTTAAATGTGAAGTGAACAGATTTGCAGATTAACACTGTCAGTGTGTGTTGAGGATTTTTCGTGTGTGTGAGTGTGTGTGTGTATGCGTGTGTGTGCACATGGGGATAACACAGCAAGTGTTGTGGAACACGTTTGACGTGTTGATAGTTGTGATAACATGTGTTGGAGTTGTGTGTCAGTGGTTTACTTTGTTCAAAGTGGGAAGGCACATTGTAGTGTGGCTAATGAGTGAGCAAACAATGCGAGCACTAAGGGTCAGTGCTATGTTGTTGCTCATTGCTGTTTACCACAGATATGTACACTCTGTCAGTGGGACACTTTGTGAAGACGAAGAGATTTGTTTGGTCATGGTAACACACAGTCTTATTTTATGCGTAACATGAATTGAACACTCATGGTTGTATTGGTCAGTCATATGTTTGGTACACAGTATTGCATGTCACTGTTAGTGGCAGGTGAGCTGAATGAAGCTGGTTTTACCACACATAGATCTGTGTGTGAGAGGAGTGCATACTGTTGACATGTGGTCAAAAGTGCTGAGAGTGTATAGGCCTTTCATGTCAGTGATGTCCGGGTTATTTTGAGATTTTATCTGACCTGGGTTTTGGTTGTGTGTTTGTGTTCCAGGTGTGTTGCTTATGCTTGTAGGAAGTGCTTAAAGTAGGCAATGTGTGCGGCTTGTGTGTGCTGCTTTATGTAATATGTGCTTTATTTAGGGCTGTGCTGCTGATGCTCAGTGTGTGTGCTGGTTAAGCTTAGGTAAAAGTAAACACTCTATAAAAACCACTCCATGTGGCCCGGGGAGAGAGTGGGTGAGTGCAAGTGAGTGCATACATCAACAGATCGATCCAGTATCCCCTCTCTGTTCCTCCTTTGGAATCGAACCTCTTCAGTTTTTACAAAATATTTATAATCATTATATATATATATGTGTGTGTGTGTGTGTGTGTGTGTGTGTGTGTGTGTGTGTGTGTGTGTGTGTGTACGTGCGTGCGCGTGTGTGTGCGTGTGGGTGTGTGTGCGTATCTATGTATCTATGTTTGTATGAATTGCTTAAATATTATTGTGTGCACATCCGTGTAACGACAATAATGACTGACACATTAATTTGGGTTTCGACATAATCGACATAATGATGTGCATTGCTATTGCATAGTTAAATATGGTGTATTTACAGTTTAACTTTGTCATCATGTTTGCTTCACGTTGTTATCAGATATGCGTTAAATCGTGATATGGATCAGCCTAGTAGATATGTCCTATACGCCATGCTCCTAGTTCGGGAATAAAAGATAACATTTGAAGATTGTGCAGTGACTGCCTACATTTGACCCAAATCACTGTCCTGCTCATTGTTTGATCATGCAGACCCTATACATGGAACGTTGTGTGCAATAAAAGGAACTAGGTCGACGATATAGCATCGTGTTTACAGCTGGCTCAGGAACTGTCCTGACCAGACAACTGAAACATAGGCTGGCAAACACAAACACAGCAACAACAACAACAACAACAACACACACACACACACACACACACACACACACACACACACACACACACACACACACACACACTGACACCCCCCTCACACACACACACACACACACACACACACACACACACACACATTTGAACTGAACATTGACTCTATGCGCGGGAGCACACATTCGAAATATCATGTTCATACAGTGCTTTTGTGCAGGCCATTTTATTTGTTGATAATTACATAGTTTATTTTCAGTAAAAGCAGAGGCACATAATGATCTCCATCACTTCGCTTTTGTAAATGTATTAGATATTGGAGATAAGAAAAGAAAAAAAAAAACACAGCAAATTGTTTTGGTGTTGTATTTTTTTGCTACCCAAGATTTGATTAAAAATGCCTTCGCTTTTTTACGTCTGCTGACCATTGATCTTTTCACGGGTTGCTCTGTCTATAGCGCAACTCTGTTCATGGGTTGCTCTGTCTATAGCGCAACTCATTTCACGGGTTGTTCTGTCTACAGCGCAACTCTTTTCACGGGTTGTTCTGTCTACAGCGCAACTCTTTTCACGGGTTGTTCTGTCTACAGCGCAACTCTTTTCATGGGTTGTTCTGTCTATAGTGCAACTCTTTTCATGGGTTGTTCTGTCTACAGCGCAACTCTTTTCACGGGTTGTTCTGTCTACAGCGCAACTCTTTTCACGGGTTGTTCTGTCTATAGTGCAACTCATTTCATGGGTTGTTCTGTCTATAGCGCAACTCTTTTCATGGGTTGTTCTGTCTATAGTGCAACTCTTTTCATGGGTTGTTCTGTCTATAGTGCAACTCTTTTCATGGGTTGTTCTGTCTACAGCGCAACTCTTTTCATGGGTTGTTCTGTCTATAGTGCAACTCTTTTCATGGGTTGTTCTGTCTATAGCGCAACTCTTTTCATGGGTTGTTCTGTCTATAGCGCAACTCTTTTCATGGGTTGTTCTGTCTATAGCGCAACTCTGTTCATGGGTTGTTCTGTCTATAGCGCAACTCTGTTCATGGGTTGTTCTGTCTATAGCGCAACTCTGTTCATGGGTTGTTCTGTCTATAGGCGGTAGGCGAGAGAGTGGGGAAGGGACTGCACACCCTAAAAAAATAACAAAAAACAAAAAAATAAAAAAAATAAAAAAGTCACCTGTGCTGGTCAGGCAACAGGCTAAGGTCAGAACGACGAGCTAGCCCTTCACATGCAACACCTGTGGGAAGTGCTGCACACCCAGAATCGGCCTCTTCTCCCATATGAGGACACACACCGACTGATAAGCCTGCCTGCATACTCATCCGTCGGATCGACGGGAGACTCCATCGTCATCATCTGTCTACAGCGGAATTCTTTTCATGGGTTCTTTTCATGGGTTGTTCTGTCTATAGCGCAACTCTTTCAGTGTACATTTTTTGTATATCGTACTGTTTGTGTCAATAAAACGTATAAAAAGAAAGAAAGAATGCTTTCCGATTGCACAGAGAGAGAGAGAGAGAGAGAGAGAGACAGTTCCACTTCAAAGCAGGCACCAAAGTGTGCAGACTAATCCAGATCCAAAGACGCTGCACCACATCCGCTCGTCAATGGATAAAAGATTAAATGAACTGAAATCGATTAATAATGAAAGCTACACAGAAGACCAATAATACCAATTAGAATAAGAATAATGACAAAAAATGGATTACTTACAGCCACATATGCATACCACACACACACACACACACACACACACACACACACACACACACAGCCACTAGGATTGCTTTATTGTTCCGTTTTTGTATTGCATCAGTTTCGGTTTCAAGGTATGAGACTGTTCCATTTACATTACACCACATCTGCTGTATAAAAAATAATGTTCGACACACTTTTGAATTGTGTGGTAAAATAACAACTGTCTGACTTTATGGAAAGATCCCTGTATCAAACATTAAAAAAATGAAAAGAAAGGGATAGAAAAGACTAAAATGAAGACGAAGATAGTCTTGCATGCATTTGAACAGCTCACTGATGGTTCGGTAAAGTCCTGGAGTTTGACGTTTCTTCAGTTTTCTTCACGCTAATGGGTGGTTCTGTTGAAACGGGACGGTTGAAGGTATCGATGTCATCGTTATTTGCAAAATGCGTTCCATCCTTGTGGTCATACCGTTGTAATATATCAAGTTACGAAGAGAGTGCCTGCGGCAGTAAAGTGGAAGAAGCTGAATCATTGCAGATTATCTTCTTTTTCGTTCGTGGGCTGCAGCTCCCACGTTCACTCGTAGAACACGAGTGGGCTTTTACGTGCATGATCGTTTTTACCCCGCCGTGTAGGCAGCCATACTCCGTTTTCGGGGTTGGAAAAGATTATGACATCCACTTTACGCCCGCAGCTCAAGGGACAGACATGCTACAGCATCATGACAGTTGTCATCTCTTAGTTCCCCCTCCTCTCTCTCTCTCTCTCTCTCTCTCTCTCTCTCTCTCTCTCTCTCTCTGTAAACTCAGGCGTGAATACAAGTGTTTGTTTAAGAGAAAAGAGAAACAGTTTCACGACACTTTGTTAACCGAATTACTGCGTTCCATAGATAATCAGATACAACAATAAAATTATTGACATAATATGGTTCCAATATTTGAAACAAAAGCTCGAAAACTATGGAGATCCTGGAATACACCTAATTCAGTTTGCATACTGTCTGTGACAGGATGGAGACGGGTTGCATGGAGTCAACTTTCAACAGCTAAAATGTATTGGCTATTGTTTCAGTGAGTGACACCCAAAATGCCCATCGTTGAATGCATTCCTCTGAAGAAAACTTGTATTTGGTCAGAATCCCTATAAAGTTTGACACAGCAGCGTCATCTGTTGTCACATGAATGGTGACACTCGTGTCAGCGATGTCCCTTAAAGTTTGACACAGCAGTATCACCTGTTGTCACCTGAATGGTGACACGAGTGTCAGCGATGTCGAATACTGGCTCCACCTTGTCGTTCCTGAAACATAGCTGGACCTCTGGAGGTTGACACTGAAGGCTAGGTGGCCGTGTCGATGAAGGCCGTGTATCACTCAGAACTGGGTCTGGTTTTCAGAGTTTCTTGTCACTTCTTGGATGACATTTCCATGTGTTGGATGTGCTGTGCCAGGTCCTGATCTGCCTTCCCCTCGAAATAAATATTGTCTCAGCAGAAGTGACTAATGTCGTCGTCAGCGGATACGGTTTCTGAAAGCAAGCTGCTGCTTTACAGTCCATTGCAGCAGACTGCATTTTCAAATTAAAGGACACAGCTCTGAGATACACAGTCCAAAACAATTGAAATGATGTTAGAGGACTACAGCGCCCAGAAGAATGTTCTTCGGCATTTTCTACTCTCCATTTGTGACAGCATACCTTTCGATTTCAATTTCAGTTTGAGTTTCTCAAGGAGGCGTCACTGCATTTGAACAAATCTATACACACCACATTGTGCTAGGCAGATGTCCCACCAGCAGCATAACCCAGCTCGTTTAGTCAGGCCTTGAGTGCATGCGTATATACTCATGTACCTGTCAGAATGGATTCCTTCTACACAATGTTCCAAGAGGACAGCACTTAAGCTGCCGTGTTACCATGGGTTCTTTTTCAGTGTGTACGGGACCTCGGTTTATCGTCTCATCCGAATGACGGGATGCTCAGTTTGGTTTTCTGGTCAGACTTGGGAGAAAGGGTGAGACAGGGGTTCGATGCCATTCCCTCACGGACACTGTATTCACAGATAGGCGTCTTTACCATTCTGCCACCTGTCAGCATGTCTCGCGAAACAGAGGAAGTGATGCTGTATTTCTTTTCAGATGAGTTTTGTTTCCAGTTAAGCACTTTCAGAACGTCCCTTTGCTTTAGAAAGTATGGGGTCTTTTGTTCTCTCGGCATTAAAACACGATCCACTTCGTCTCAACCAAAGATGTTTTTTTCTACGAACTAGCACATATCGTTAAAAGCCTCCCCATGGATTTTCTTTTGCCCTGTAAATCAGTTGATTCTTCTTTCATATCTAACCACATGCCCTCCAACAGATTTTTTGAGTGTTCTCCCCTTGCCACGAGATCTATGTCCTTTGCTTCGACGATCATATTAGTTCCCTCGTTTAAAGTAGCTGCCTCTTTGCTCGAGTTGTCAGCACATTTGCCACACATTTCACCATTTGACAGCTCTAGTCTTTAAAAACTAGGCCCAGTCTTCTCGCTCTGTCACATATGATGTGGCTTGTTATGAAAGTTGTCTGTTTTCTTCTTGAAGTTGTTGGTCCGGATGTGGTATCTTCCTTCTTTTCAATTTTCTGTTCTTCTGTCCATGTTTCACTGAGATTGCATTAAAGAACATGGTTGATATTTGAAAAGCTTTTATAATACTCCGCAAAATATGTGCAGTGTCTTATCTGGTCCCTTCGGAAATCCATCCATGTTATCTTCAAATTTGATATTTTAAGTCGTGAAACGTCTTTATGTTAAGGCACAGCAAACATTTAGTACCTTGACCAACATAAATGGACCAGACGGCTGTGACGGGAGAAGGGAGAAGCCCATCAAATAGTGTGGAGATGCGTATATGCGTTGAGATCAATATTTATGGCGCCAATAACTTCCGCTCTGCAAAGTGCTCATCCGTCTAGCTATCACCGAATGCTTGACATACCAGCCAGGGATGAATATTCGATCCAAACGAATGATAGACTTTCCATAGCTGAACAGAGACCATGCATCTATAATGAAGTGCGTTAACAATTATACGCCTCACAATTTCATCCTTTCTTTCTTTCTTTTTTTTTTCTTCTTTTTTTTTTTTATCCAATGAGCTCTTCTGTTTTATGTTTATGCAGCAGCCAGTTTAATGTAATGGTTTTATTCAATTTGTCAGTCTCTTTTTGAATATCATCCTCTGCTGACCATCACAAGCGGTGTAAGATATGTCTCCACCCCGACAATAATGCTTTTCACCTTTGGCCTTTGTTTTATATACGATATAATTATTTCCTCCTCTTTTGCTGTATAGACACTTGAGAATTGAAGAGGCACATTCCTCAAGTCTTTGAATGTTCGAATAACTTCGGAATTTCAGCCTTGGTTTGCTTGGTCATTACTTGGAGGTGGTCTCAAAGTTTGCTTGGTCATTACTTGGAGGTGGTCTCAAAGTTTGCTTGGTCATTACTTGGAGGTGGAGTTATCGATATTGTGAATGATGCCGAGTATGTGTGTGCATGATTCATATTGTGTTTCCCACTGTGACGTTGCAGCCAGGTATACCGCAAGACTTTATTCGTATAGGAAAGGCGCTTCCACTTCTCTCAAACTGCAACTCTCAAACCATGTCGATTAGATTGGTTAAACACAACACAATCATATAATACAATGCGATTAAGTGCAATTCTACATAGCTGGTGTGCACTTCAAGGGTGCAGATGACCAGGAAACAGGAGCTTGGTAAGAGGGGTAAATAAGCATGCACACAAGGGCATGGCCTTTTTGGACCCGTCTGGTGCGGAGAGTACACGTGGCTGCGGCTTTGTTCTGCTATCTATAGCTAAAGGAGAACCAAGTTTAATATGTTCGAACAGCTAGATAATTAATCTTTAGAAAGCGGCCGGCTCACCAACCGCAAGTGTTGAGTAAGCAAGTATATCTGTTTAGGAGAGTTTAAAATTTTGTTGCAGTAAAAAAATGGCCCTTTTAGTGGATGCGGGGGGAGGTAGGTTTAGAGTAAATGGGATGGAGTTCCAAATGAGGAGTTTGATTTTCACTTCGATAACTGGTATCACAGCCAGGAGAGCTTCGAGAAATCCAGTCATTACTGCGTCCATTAGCAAAAGAAAAATAGCGAAAGGCGAAAGGCTGAATGTGATCAGAAGGGAGAGTACGGGTTTTCGTTTATTTGGTTTGAAAGAAGGGAGTTACATCGATGTTATGAGTGTACTTGTGTAGTCATTGATGCTCGGACTGTTATGTGGGGTCATACTGTGAAATTGGAAAGTATAGTTTTTGGCCACTATCCCTGGGTGTTGTGCTGTGGAGCCGTTGTTTGCTTAGCTGTAGAGAGAAAGAGGTTCGGCTTCGGGACACGTCTACGTGTGGAGGGAAATAAACCCACGTGGTTTGTTCTGACTGGTCAACCTCAGTCTGTGCGGTTGGTGAGGGATTCTTGACAGGTGTTTTGAATAACAATAAAACGTGCTTGCCCATGAAGATTTCAGTAGATAATGGAATATGTGAGTAAATCATTTTCACCACTTTGGTTGTATTCGGAAAATTTGCATAAACATAAACCAACAAGAGGTAAAGCCTTCAAGAGTCACTTGTGCTTCGCGCTTTATGCAGTAAAGGAATCATGAGGGGAAAAATAAGTTTTAAAATCGTTGAAAAGTTCTCTGTATTAAATATATGCATACAAGTAAGCTTGGAAGGAAAATAAAATAAAATAAAGGCATGCAAGCAGGATCGAACTATGCATGCTCAGTTCCGAAGCAAGCAGAATCCACACTGCTGTGACGCATCTGACGTCATTTGACTAAATGTAATACTTAAAACAGTATTGACGTTTTCTTCTTCGTGCCACAAATAGATGTGATTGTAGTGGGCGTAATAACGCCGTTTAAATCATGTTTTTTTGTGTGTGTTTTATTGTATCTTATTATTCTTTTATTTCGGCGATAAAGTAGACGTTGCCAGTTATTCAAGCCCACCGCAACACATGACATGTCTGGATCTGCACTGACGAACCAGTCTACAACGGGCTGAACGAAACGATCGATTCAATTAAATTGTTCTTTTAACTTCATTCCAGTTAATCCAGTGTCCACTTTGGAATATTTATGTACAGTAGGCCTAAACAAGTCGATGTTGTAGTTAGTATCACTTATGTGTTCTGTCCAGAATTTTTAATTATTTCCTTTTAATTGTGAACAAGAAAAACAAGGTCGTTGTCTTCGAACACAACCAATCTTCTGGTGGGCCTAACTCAGTGGGAAGCTGATTTTTAGAATTTTCAGATTTCGGAACGAATCTCAACGAAATAAACCGTTAATGGTTAGGAACTACGGCTTAATTCGGGAGACTTGCAACCTGCTATTGGTATGACTGTGAAGATTGATTTCCATACTATGTTTAAGCCAAATTTGGTATTGTCAGACAAAATATTTCCATAGAAAATGGCAATGTTAAAGTTTACTATGGACACACACACACACACACACAGAATGAAAGGAGAAAAGTGGAACTGAAAGACACCAAAGAGGATTTAAACAGTACAAGGTGGCAGCACAAAATAAGCATACTTAAATCTCGACTTCCAACATGTATAGACGGAACTCAGCAACACTTGTGTAATCTTTAAAAAAAAAAATAAAAAAAAATAAAAAATCTATGTCAGGACTGAGACAGCGCTAAGCGCCAAATGCTGGTGTGGTTGTTGCCAAGTTAGGCAGCGAGTGCAAGAGTCTAGATCTGTAAATAGACTTGTGTATTTTAACCAATCAGCTGTAGTATATTTTAACCAATCAGAATGTAAGGTGGATGAACGGTCAACCAATCAGCTGTAGTGTATTTTAACCAATCAGCTGTAGTATATTTTAACCAATCAGAATAGGTTTTCGTTGTCTGGGACATTATCTTAGAGTTCTACGTGGGGAGTAGTTAAGGAGAATACCTATGTGTGTGCTCCCTGCGGAAGGCAGGCGTATTTTGCTCCATGTGTTTAGGATGTGACTTAGTGCATGGTGATACTGTGTGCTAGGGACTTCAGTCCAGAGGTGATGGACTATTCCTTGTTTTCCTTGTGCCTGAAGCACTTGTTAGAAGTGTGCCGAAGGATTGTGTTGTTTGTTTTGGGACTGGGGTACTACGCGTTGCTGTGGGTGAGCTACATCTTGCGTTACTAGTACAACGTTGCTGTGCGGCGAAGACAGTGTTATTCCTTTGTCACCAGTGACTGTGAAGTACGGGGTGTGAGCCAGTTCCCTTTTGTGTTCGTCGTCCTGGGAAAGCGTGGCCAGCTGGCGTCGGAGGACGTTGGATACGTGAAATCCCCATTGTGCATCTCTGTTCCTGTACATAGCCCCATAACCTTTTCTTCTGGCTGGATTTGCCTAATCATATTTTGTTTTACAATCTAGATCTATCCCACCCCTGTACATTCTCCCTGTGTGAGTGGTCCGACGTGTGGTAAGGGAAGCTGGATTGTGAATGTTCTTTGATTGGTGACCTATGTATGTGGTGGTCGAGAGGTTATCGACCAGGCATTGAGATTGTTGCTTGCAGGATTGCGTGGAAAGATTGTGGGTTTAGTGTGGAGTGTGCTGAAGTTACCATTACGTCGGAAGCGAACGAGAAGGCTGAGTGTTGAGTGTGTGATTTAGTGGGCTGTGCACGTGTTGTATGAAGGGAAATAAAAAGTTAAATTGCTATTTAGTGTTGTGTTATTTTGTGTCTGTAGCTGGCGAATGTGGTGAAAGTTCTTCGTCACAAGTGTTTATTTTGTTGGTGTGATTGTTGGTGGGAGCCAGCCTTTAATTTTATTATTTGCTGCCTGCCACTCCAGGTCGTCAAGACCTGACAATCTACTACCATTGTCAGATACGTATTCCTTTAGAGGTAGCTGAAATGTGAGGATTTCCTTAAAGAACGCGGCTTGAATTGTCTCCCATTTCTGGTCAGTGCGGCATTTCGCGAGCTGCTTGGCTCTTTTTTACTTCAGTGTTCTTCTAAGTGCACTTTGACAACTTGAAATCTGTCACTGTGAAACTACAAATGATTCGCTGGTCTGTTTTGCTAATTCATACCTTAAAGAATGTAATGACTATATTTCGATGTTGTGTATCAGATTTTTTTTTTTTTTTTAGCTCATCAACATCGCTATAGGCTTACATTTGTAATACGCTTTGTCTACATCAGTGATAATAATATGTTGTGTCCACTGTGTAAAGATTCAGGCGAGGATGAAATGCATTTTGTGTTAGATTGCCCAGGGCTGAGGGATATTGGAGAGTATTGTATCCTTCAAACACTGCTTTGAACAGTTCGTCTGTTCAAATTTTTCTCCGTGTTATCATCGATTGAAACTGAAGTAAAGCAAATTGCGTCGTGCATACAAAGAACTCTGAAGTGGCGCAGTGGTTATCTATAATAACTCTACTTTTGAATTGATTTGAGTCTTCCCCGTCTATACTGTTAAAAAAAAGAAAAGAAAGAAACGCAACAATGTTCAAAAGGAAATTTTATACCATTGCGCTTTTCAAATGGGTTGGGTATGGCTTGTATACGATTTCGGTTGTTATGCGACTTGTAAGCAACAGTCATGCACACGCAGAGCATGCTGCACGTGCAAATTGTGAAGCCTGTGGTGAAAATGTCTCGTCTTTTTTTCTGTGCTTCACATGACAGTCATGTTTTTGATTGGGAATGCCGATGAACTGTTTACTCACACCATGGCTATAAAACCCAGAAAATTGCAGCCTGTCGAATCGGATTGGAATGCAAAAATTCCAATGCCGAAAATGTCCCGTCTGACTCAAGCACAATAAAACAACGCCATTGGCCGACTGCAGGCTGGACAATCTCAAGCGGATGTCGCACGACATTTCAGCGTGGCACAAAGCTCCATCAGTTAGCTGTGGGCCAGACTGGAAGCCACTGGTGTCACAGCAGACAGACAACGCACTGGACGACCAAGAGCGACGACAGCAGTCCAGGACCAGGACCGCTTTATTCACCTACGACATCTGTGAAACCGCTTCCTTTTAGCCTCATCCACAGTCCAGGCACTGAATGGAGTGCCGCATGTCTCCGGCCAGATCATCCCCAATCGGCTGCACGCAGCTGACCTGCAGGCTCAACGTCCGGTCAGAGGACCTGTCCTCACAAGGCGCCACTGCTTAGACTGCCTCCAGTGGTCACCGAGCTTCATCTGATTATATTCGTCCCCTTTTCCAATGCACTATTGCCTTTATGAAAAAGATCAGTGTTGGGTCTAGGTGTGTGTGTGTGTGTGTGTGTGTGTGTGTGTGTGTGTGTGTGTGTGACAGAGACAGACAGAGAGAGTGAGGGGGAGAGAGAGAGAGAGAACACAAGAATTTTATTGTATAGGCCATACGATCCGTTACAACTGGTCGTGCGGACAATGTAAGAGTGAACAGTTGTTATAGTATACTATAAACATAATCAACAATGTAATATAAATCTTTATTAAGAAAAAAAAAAAAAATTCAAGAAAGGGGAAAAGCATTAACGACGTCGGTTTGCATAATAAATGTATCTACCAATGTCATGGAGGCAATGCTCGTCTTGCATCAAATGCTGAAACCTAGTCATCGACGGATAAAGCGTAATTTTTTTAGGAATATACTAGAGAGAGAGTGTGTGTTTGTATGTCTGTGTGACCATGGTAAACTTAAACATTGCCATGCACAGAAATACTTTTTCTTCCAATGCCAAATTTGGCTTAAACATAGTAGGGAAAAATCTTCAAAGTCATACCAATAATAAGTTGTACGTCTCCAGAATTTTGCCGTATTTTCGATTCATTAACGGTTTATTTCGTTGATGCTCGTTCCGGATTCTGAAAACACTGTTACCCCTTTCCAGCTGCTAGAACAAAGGCTACGTCTGGTAAGAAGACGCCATGACCTCGTTTTTTTCTTGTTTGCAATTATAAGCAAAGAAATACAAATTCTGGACACAACACATACAGTGACACTAGCTACATTATTCATGTGTTTACTGCATATGAATATCTAACGTGGACGCTGATTTAACTAGAATGAACATAAAGAAAAATTGATTCACCCCCGTTTCACTGAATTAAGGTCGCCCTTGTATAGACTGGTCTGCCCAGATCTTGACAAAACATGTTGCAAAGCCTGACGCGATAACAACTTCTCTTTTACCGCCAAATTAAAAGACTTTCTTATATAATCATTGACGTGTTAACTGTATATGAATGTTTCAAAGTGAATACTGAATTAACTAGAATGAACAGAAAAGACAAATTAAAAGGACAGTATCGTAGTTTCTCAGTGAGTGTACAGATAAAGCTTGTTGATCTTGCAGATCTTTTTTTTTTTTTTTTTAATGTCACATATTGCAGTGTGTTTAAGGAAATGGGAATATCTCCTTTGAAAGAAATTCTGAAAACCAGAATAACACGATTTAAACGGCGTTATCACTTCGATAACCGTTGTCGATTTAATACCCTTAAAGAACATGCTGGGGCATTTTAGTGCAATGTATAAAACCACTCATAATTGACCCGATTATCCATGGTTCGAATCTGCTGTGAAGCTTTTTTTTTTTTAAACGCGAAGCTTTATATAATTGTTTTCACAAATACAGAACACATTTCAACAAACTAATTTCAAAAAGATTTTTTTTTTTCTTTAAGTGTGTATCACAAGTGAGTCTTGAAGGCCTTGCCTTTCTTGATTAATTACGTTTCAATTCATTACATGTTTATTAACTGTGATTATTGTATTTCCGTTTTATAGACACTCTCTCTCTCTCTCTCTCTCTCTCTCTCTCTCTCTCTCTCTCTCTCTCTCTCTCTCTCTCTCTCTCTGCGCAAGTAGTAAGCCTTTATTATTATATTTTTATTGACACAAATGATAAACACTATAAGATCAATACACTGAAAGGATAGCGACACAAGCATCATAATGTCATGAGAAACACGACGTAAATGTTCAGCTGATATAATATCGCAAAGAATTTTGTTTCTTTTTGTGAGGAAATCTTAGAGTAAAAAATACGAAATACAACAACAAAACATCATCTGATATCCTTTCATTTATAAATGATGGAAGATAATTGCGTTCTACTGCTTTTAACACAGATAATAGATAATTCTGGAGCAACTCATCAGAGAGCTTCTGTTTGCCGACGATGCTGCCCTCGTCGCCCATACAGAAGCGGCCCTGCAGCGTATAACGTCCTGCTTCGCAGAGGCTGCGCAGCTCTTCGGCCTAGAAGTCAGTCTGAAAAAGACGGAAGTTCTCCACCAGCCTGCCCCACAGGAAGAATTCCACGCTCCTCACATCAACATCGGTGAGACAGAGCTGAAGTCGGTCCACCAGTTCAGCTACCTAGGCTGCACCATCTCGTCTGACGCCAAGATCGACAAGGAGATCGACAACAGACTTGCAAAGGCAAACAGCGCATTCGGCAGGCTGTACAAGAGAGTGTGGAACAACAAACACCTGAAGAAAGACACAAAGATCAGCGTGTACAGAGCTGTTGTACTGCCCACCCTGTTGTATGGCTCCGAAACCTGGGTCACCTACCGGCACCACATACGACTGCTTGATCGCTTCCACCAGCGCTGCCTTCGCACCATCCTCAGCATCCACTGGAGTGACTACATCACAAATGTCGAGGTCTTGGAGCAGGCAAAGACTATCAGCATCGAGGCAGTGCTGCTAAAGACCCAGCTACGTTGGGCAGGGCACGTGTCCAGGATGGAGGACCACCGCCTGCCCAAGATCGCGCTGTATGGCGAACTGTCCACTGGCCACCGTGACAGAGGAGCACCCAAGAAGAGATACAAAGACTCCTTGAAGAAAGCTCTCGGTGCCTGTCACATTGACCATCGCCAGTGGTCCGCAGTAGCCGCTGATCGAGAGACCTGGCGACGCACCATCCACCAAGCTGTCTCCTCCTTCGAAAACAACCGCAGGGCCAGCCTTGAGGACAAACGCAGAAGGAGGAAGAACCACGACGCTGCAGCCGCGAACCCAGACCAGACTTTCCCTTGCAACCGCTGCGGCCGACTCTGCTTTTCCCGCATTGGCCTTGTCAGCCATGAGCGTGCCTGCATCAGACGTGGACAACGCCCTTCCTAGATCTTCGTCAGCGAAGCCAGGCCATGATGATGGAGATAATTCTTAACCATTTATCAATTATGCAGGCCTGCATAAAATGTCTAAAACATAAAATGTTGAGATACAAATTCGCTAAATATATTACTTTAAAAACAGCATAGTATCTTATCTCATATGTGTCATATCTGGTTTTCTTCAGTACAGTATACCTAACTGTGCAATCTGCACATTTTCTCTTTTTATCCCGATAAAGATGAGATACAAAGCGAACCTACAAAGCGAATCAAAATATATATGATACAAAACGTTCTGAAAAGACAAATGTTCACTGCAAAAGCTTTATATACAATTCTTTAACAGTGAGGCATATCACTATAACGCCTCTTTCGTCACTATAAAACCGTTCAGTTACAAAAACAAAAATACCCTTGAATATAAGTAAAGTGGTGATGAGGAAGGGGGTCAAGAGGTATTAAAACCCTGCAAAGAAAAAAGACTTCTTCTGCGTTCACTCGTATGCACACGAGTGGGCCTTTACGTGTATGACCGTTTTTACCCCGCCATGTAGGCAGCCATACTCCGTTTTCGGGGGTGTGCATGCTGGGGATGTTCTTGTTTCCATAACCCACCGAACGCTGACATGGATTACAGGATCTTTAACGTCCGTATTTGATGTTCTGCTTGCATATACACACGAAGGGGGTTCAGGCACTAGCAGGTCTGCACATATATTGACCTGGGAGATCGTAAAAATCTCCACCCTTTACCCACCAGGCGCCGTCACCGTGATTCGAACCCGGGACCCTCAGATTGACAGTCCAACGCTTTAACCACTCGGCTATTGCGCCCGTCGTAGAAAAAAGACAACAATCGTGGGATGCATTGAATTATATCATGGAGGAAGGGAGGCAATGGTAACCCCGCGAGAAGATGGGGAACAATTGTAGAAATTGATATATAATATCTTAGTATACGACTGTTCTGATACAATGTGTGCCAACATAAAAGTCATTCGCAACGTTCAGCGCTTTAATCAAAGTTCAAAACTTCATTACCCAGTAGAACAATTTCAGCAATACGTACATGCTTTCATAAAAACCCTTGGTAGCTTCACATTATGTTTATCAGACATAACTACATTACAATCACCTGCAGTGTGTGTGCGTGCTTGCGCGCGCGCGCGCGCGCGCGTGCGTGTGTGTGTGTGTGTGTGTGTGTGTGTGTGTGTGTGTGTGTGTTATCTTTCAGTAATTTTAGCAAGTTATAAGTCATCTAGAAAAATATAAGGGCTTCTGTGTCCAAACTATTATCACCCATAAGATATGGGCAATACAATTAAAAAGCGTTACAACGGTGATTTTGTACGGTTACGATCGAATATATGAAAATACTGGACAAGGAAACAAGTTTAAAACGTATGTTACATATTAAAACTTTTATCAATATCAATTATCTCATCCAAACAATCATATGCTCCAAAATAATTGCAAAGAGACTTCAACATATAGACTGTAGAGCATACAGACATGGCCTGTGCGTACCTATTCACGTATTGAAACATATATGTAATTTGGAGAGTATCCTTTGTGCTGACATCGAAACATCACGTGGGCTAAATGCATACGAAGAAGCTCAACACATTACAATTTCACATCCGACAAAGTAAGAAATAGTCAGAAATTAACTTCTCGTTTAGGTAAGCATATATTTCATTTAACGCCAAGAGATGCGTTTTTGGCAGACCTCTTCAAAAAAAGCTGTTATTACTCAAGATATTACAGATAGAGACCGTTGGACCCACAATAAAATTGAAAGGAGTCATGCTTTTGACATCCAGAAATCAAGTTTTCGTGTCAAATCCACTGTACAAACAGTGCTCTGTCCAAGGCAAATATCTCCATGGTGTACATTTCCTGCATGCAAAGAGTGATGCTGACAACCTGCTGTTACACTGCCCTGTAACGTGCAGCTTCAGAAAGACGACAGTTGTAGACGAGAATACAGATTTACTGGTGTCCCTTCTTCACCATTCACAGTAAAACACAAAGCCCATCTTCTGTCGGTCTGACAAACACGCACTGAAATGGTGAGTGGAATATTAGGAGGCTGGCAGGAAACATTGGACCAGAGGTGTGTCAGCTACTTCCCTGCTACGATACATCATCATGGCGTTTTGGGGTTGAACAGGGTTATTTCCGACACAAAGTTCAAGACACATTTTTTGTAGAGCAGGAATCCAACAAGAAATCAAAAGCTCAGCTTGGTAGAAGGCCCTGGTGTTGTCTCCACAATGACTGCGCGGAAGATACCCTTGATGTACTTCACTACCAGCGCTATCGTGACCAGCTGGATTTCATCATGTGTCATTTCTGTGCAGATCAACCCCCAACCCCCACCCCTCACACAAATTTGGAGGAAACCACAAAAGACATCAATTAACATGATACGCATGAAGAAAGTGAAGTGAACGTTTCTAATGCACAGACAAACACTTGCGATCACACACACACCGAGTAACTGAGTTCAAAAGCGAACTTGACAAAGGCGAATCTGGATCACAGGTTTACTGATAGGCGAACGGGAACAGGGGAAAAGGGAACAGGGGAAAAGGGAACAGGGGAAAAGGGAACAGGGGAAAAGGGAACAGGGGAAAAGGGAACAGGGGAAAAGGGAACAGGGGAAAAGGGAACAGGGAAATCGTGAACAGGCGAATCGGGATGACACCCATGAAACGAACTGTCATCACCCTTCATATATTTCACATATCTGTTGTCTTATTTCCTCTGGCGTAAGCAAACCATCTTCCAAAAATTTTTTGAAAAACTGAAAGGCTTCCTCTTCGCTGTAATTTCTCCCTTCTTTCCTACTTTCAGATACAACATCGATAACCCTGGTTGTGTTTTGAAAAGATGATGTTTCTTCTCTGATCCGAGAGTGCTGAACATTAGATACTTTTTGTCGCCTTTCTATAACAACTTGAAGCGTGTACAGAAAAGGGTTCAATGCAGAATTGAAGGGCAGTAAAATGATAGCCATAATAACCGAAATGTCACTGGAAATCTGGACACCACTGCGAGCCATTATTCCCAGCAGACCAATGGGGAACCAGCACATGAAGTCTGTCACGACAACAGCCAGCAGTCGACGAGCAATAGCGGTGTCTCTGGATTTTCTGCCATAGTCATTGGAGTATTGTGTACTGAGCCGGATACACCGGTAAATGAGAAGCTGACCAATAGCAATAAACAGAAAAAGTATAAGGTTCATGGCAATCATGACAGCAAAGACATAAGCACTACCATCAAACACTTTGTCGGTAATAGGCAGAGGGATACAGATGCCTGACTGACTGTAAAACTCCCAGTGTGATGTCGCCGGCAGAAGAGGGATGACGGCCAGTGTCAGACCAATAATCCACACGGCCACAGAAGCTGCATGTGCAGACATCCGACTGAAGCAGAGATTCCTGTGAGGAAAGCTAATTATCAGACAACGTTCTAAAGTGATCAGACAGAGGATATAAGCAGACACCTCGCTTGACAACAGAAACAGAAAGCCTGCTAGTTTGCAGACCACACTATGTTTCCATGCTACATCATTCCATAGGTAGTTTCCATGGTAAATTCGGTCAACGATACCAATGATGGCAAGATATACCCCCATTAAGAAATCAGCTATATTTAGATGAATGACGAACACTTCATATGCAGGTTTTACAGTATTTCTTTCAATACAAACTAGATATATAAGGCTTGCCGCATTCCCCAATAATGCGAGAATGGCATAAATCCAGAAGAAAACTAGAAAAACATCAGTTTTCAATAGAGCATCACATGAAGATATTTCATCTAAAGGTGCATGACAGTTTTCAGAATTAATTCCTTCTGGTAAAACTCCAGGACAGCATAATTTGTAATTGTCTGTGTAAATAAATTCAAGGTAAATCAGATCCTTAAACACATCAGGAAAGAATGTTTCCATTGGACAACCACGAAGATCAAGCACTCGCAGATGCTTCAAAGACTGGAATCCTTTGTCAGTCACCTTTGTCAGTCCAGTGCCCGACATGTTGAGATACCTAAGATTTGTGAATGTTTTAAACAATGTGTCAATTTGTTCTGGTATCACAATGCCAGATATATCTATACTTATGATGTTAGAGAATGTGCGTCCACTATGAAGAATATCTTTAAGTGATATGAATGAATTGTGAGCTAGATGTAGAGAAATCATGTTTTCTAGTTTGAAAAATTGTCTTCTGTCTACTCTCCGAAGTTCATTGTAACTGAGATCCAAAACCTGCAGGTTTGGAAAACCCATGTCTTCAAACACAGTAATTTTGCAATTCCTCAAGCTAAGGTGAACCAGTTTGGTATTATTCACGAAATCTCCAGGGTTCATTCCTGTTCCACTAGCGTCCACATAACGAAGTTCAGGATAACCGCCTGCTATGAAGGATTCAGAGCACGTGAAGGCGTGTCCATAACAGTGACAGTTTTCAGGACAAGTGAAGTTACACATCAGTTCATCGTCCCGCTCTGGACACTGAAACACGCCATCACACAGGTGCTGCTCATGAAGACAGATCTTTGATTTACGACAACGGTAGAAGCCAGGACAGGTGTAGTGGTCACAGTCTTCCTCATCCTCCTTGCCAGGACAGTCGTAGAATCCATTGCACCTGACGTATACAGGGAGACAATAACCTCCACCTGAAAACAGTTATGATATTTTAGTCCTTTATGTTCATGATCCAGTGTTATTCAGTGTATCAGTTTTGTGTGTTTTTTTAAGACTCATACATCAAAAGCCCATGGCGCGCTCTTCTTAAAAAACAAACAAACAAAACAAAACTGTATGCGTTTTACGTTTATTTTGACAAACTAGTAAACAGCACATAAATATTTGCACTAGCTGACAGTTTAACCTTATCGCAGTACTGAATAATGTGGTTGAGACATCAGCATGACCAGCCGACTGGAAATATAACGCCTTTTTTCATGTCACAGAAAATTCCACAAGAGGGTATAAAGGAGTTACATCAGTCTTGGTTGAACAGAAACTGACACTGTATGGTGTTTCCAAAATACCCTCTCGTGTTCGGACCTTGACCTGGAAACATTTAGTCTGGCGACACCAAATTTTGCTACCGAATGGAAAGAAAATGGGTTCCTTGTACACTACAGTGTAATTATAATGACAGTGCACACATAGGAAACGAGACCAACTCCTACAGCTGCCACCATTATGTAGAGAGAAACATGTTTTCGAAGATTAGCATTTGTTTAACTCACTCAGTACGGCCAGTCCTCTCTTCTCCTCTACACAGACCCCTCGGATGTACAGTGGGTGTCTGAATGACCCAACCTTTAGCTTCCGTCGTCAGAACTGTGATATTCTTTATAACATTCACCTCTTCAGTATAAGAGCGTTCCGCTTGCAATATTTTGATGGTGGTAATTGGGATGAAACGCTGTTAACGTCGTCTCTTTCGCCGTTCGGATGGAGAGAGTTAACGGAATCAGACTATGTGCAGCCAGATATTTCGAATAACGTTTTTGATCGGAGCCGCAGATGCTGATCGGCCCTTTAGTCAGCACAGTTTACATTGAGGGAAGGTGGAATGGTTAAGACGCTTATCTGCTGATACATTATCCGTGAGGGTGTGGGTTCGAATCCCGCTCTCGCCCCCTCTCTCAAGTTTGACTGGAAAACCAAACTGAGCGTCTAGTCATTCGGATGAGAGGATAAACCGAGGTACCGTGTGCAGCACGTTTTTGGCGCAGTGAAAAAAAAACTCATAAGAATAAGAATAATAATTACTTTATTATCTCCAACTGGAGAAATTTAGTCAGGTGCATTACCACAACATAGACAAGTAAACAACATGGGGATCATAACTGTAAAAGTCAACAACAGCTTTTACGAATATTACGAAGACACACATGTAAAAAAAAAAAAAAATCACATACACCGTTTCATACATATATCCACACACTGCAGGTAATAACTGGTATTCCTAATGTAAAAACAGAAAGAAATAAGAAACATTATTTTGAATATAATTATAAGCATAGCCTACTGTATTGCACATTGATTATAATAGACAGATAAGATAAGAATAAAGATAAATTGCTGAAAACCACAACCAGATAATCAGCACACACCCGCACCCACCCACCCCCACCCACCCCACACACACGGTTTACTTGATTAAACAAGAGTAAAAAAAACATAAGTGTTGTCCTCTATGAAAATTCTGCAGAAAAAGACCACTCTGAGAGGTACACAATGTATGTGCATGCATTCAAGGCCTTACTTCTTCTTCTTCTGCGTTCGTGGGCTGGAACTCCCACGTTCACTCGCATGTACACGAGTGGGCTTTTACGTGCATGACCGTTTTTACCCCGCCATGTAGGCAGCCATACTCCGCTTTCGGGGGTGTGCATGCTGGGTATGTTCTTGTTTCCATAACCCACCGAACGCTGACATGGATTGCAGGATCTTTAACGTGCGTATTTGATCTTCTGCATGCATTTACACACGAAGGGGGTTCAGGCACTAGCAGGTCTGCACATATGTTGACCTGGGAGACCGTAAAAATCTCCACCCTTTACCCACCAGGCGCCGTCACCGTGATTCGAACCCGGGACCCTCAGTTTGAAAGTCCAACGCTTTAACCACTCGGCTATTGCGCCCGTCGCCAAGGCCTTACAAAGCGCGTTGACTTCTGCTGCTGGTCAGGCATCTGCCGTGCAGTGGTGGTGTAGTCACACCTCCTTGAGAAACCGAAACTGACACGATTTACATTGGGAATACTCATCCGCCGATATTTTCTCCCCCTCCACTAGACCTTGAGTGGTGGTCTGGACGCTAGTCATTCGGATGAGACGATAAACCGAGGTCCCGTGTGCAGCATGAACTTAGCGCACGTAAAGGAACCCACGGCAACAAAAGGGTTGTTCCTGGCAAAATTCTGTAGAAAAATCCACTTCGATAGGAAAAACAAATAAAACTGCATGCAGGAAAAAATACACAAAAAATGGGTGGCGCTGTACTGCAGCGACGCGCTCTCCCTGGGGAGAGCAGCCCGAATTTCACACAGAGAAATCTGTTGTGATAAAAAGAAATACAACTGCAACAACAACTACTACCATCCGCCGATCGACGAGTCATAATTATGTTTTACAGTAAGAGCTGGACCTGTCCACAGTGATTGTCGTTCATCTTTCATCTGCGTGCTTTCGGTTTTGTTATTGTTGTGCAGCAGGAAGTATGTGTGAGCCATGAATGATTTGTCCGTTGTTCTTTTTTTTTTCTTTTTTTTTTGTCAATCCATGCAAAGAAATACGGCCATATTCAAACAAGCCGCATTCCCTGCTTCTATACTGTTATTCTACTTTCATATTTATGTTGCTTATATGTATTATGTTGCTCGTGTGTCAATTCCTTTGCTTGTTGCACATGGTTTGGAGGACAGTGTGGAAATACCTGGACATTGAAAGTGAGTTTCTGGACACGTGTCCTTGGTAAGCTGCGTTACTGTGAAGCCGCCATTTCCCGCGAAGTCGACCAGTGCGGGTGGCTCCACAGTGTTCACCAGGAGTTCAGAACTCGTCAGGCTGTTCCGACATTTGAACTCGTCACTTCCGTCCACACAGTCACTGCGTTTGTCGCACAAAAGGGTGCGGCTGACACACTGGGCATAACATAACATAACATAACATAGCATAGCATAACATAGCATAACATAAGAACATGAAATGAAATGACGCGACATGACATGACACGGTATGACATGACATGATACTGCAAACGTACAGGACTTTAAAACAAAGTGGCTATCTTGCAAGACATTAATTATAGACGTTTCGTAAATGTATGACTGTCGAATTTGTTTGATGCATGTGAGGGTTGGTGGGGTTTTTGTTTTTTTGTTTGTTTGTTTGTTGTTGTTGTTGTTTTGTGTTTTTTTGTGTGTTTTTTGTGGGTTTTTTGTTGGTTGGTTTGTTGTTGTTTTTTTGTTTGTTTGTTTTTACATGTTGGCTAACAATGAATCAATGTAAAGGGAGACATGACACTGCAGAGCTAAAAGGTAGAATTATCTTGATAATTATATCAGTGAGTCAATACAATGCCGAAGGAAAACAACGTTTTGGTATAAACACTTCTTTTCCATTATTTCTTTAATAACATTCGCATTATTTCGCTGACCGTTATAACTAAATAAGTAGTATCTGTCACGGTAGTCTAAGTATGCTTAGATTATTCAAAATAAATAAATAAATAAACAAATTAGACTGTTCCGTTTCATGGACGTTTGCTGTTCTAAATGTATACTATCGTGAATGCAATACTATGCATGACGTCTCTCTCTCTCTCTCTCTCTCTCTCTCTCCTAATGCTGCAAATCTAGCTGACATTTTGGGACTGACACATTCTTATACGCTACTTTAATTATCTTTATAAAGTCTGCAATGACACGTTTTTCACACTTCTTTGGACAATTTTGTCCAATTACGATATTTGAAATCTGTTTATCTAACATTATGTCACAAGTCATGTTATTGCAAATGAAACTTGAGGAAGGAATCCATCCAGCATCACCCACCTGTTTGCTATCAGCGCATTTGTAGTAAAGTCTGCTTTCACAAGCTGGGAGGTCACAGAAGTCTTCGTCGCTGCCATCACAACAATCAGACCGGAAGTCGCACACCAAAGTGTATGGCACGCGCTCCATCTGGTTCCTGCACGTGAAAAAAGGAACAGGGGGAGAGAATTCGTTAATGCACCTCTGAATTTCCTCCTCGTTGGCAACGGAACAGTTTGTGTGGACGTCACACGCCAGGAAGGAATGGGCGGTGTGATTGTGTTTACATACAGTCTTCCCTTCCATGTTCCCACCAGATGGGGAAGCCAGAGAGATTCCAGTGTCGTTTACAGCTTGGTCGGGTGTGAAGCTCATCTCACAGAGGAAGGCTGCCGTTGTTTCCTTATGGCAGGTGACGATGGTCAAGCTATCCTTAAATAGAGCGCCACAGTGTGGTTCCTCTACACTGGCAAAGGTGATTGGAAGGTACACTGCCAGTGTATCATCTGACCACAGCCAAGTGTTCTGATACCTGCAAAAGACAGACATGAACAAAATGATTATATGAAAATCAAACAATATTGATGACTCTTTTCAGATACTGTAAAGGTTGGATTCACCATCGATTCATAATTTATCTGAGTAACATACGCACATGAACAGTAAATGAAGTGTTATGCAGGGAGAATATGTAACTCCTAGAAAGAAAAAAATAAGAAAAAACTCACATTACCCTTACCGATTTTCGCAAGAAAAATGACCTCCCAAAAGTATATAATAGGATATGATATGGTATGGTAGAATATAAAAAGAATAATTGTAGGGCGTTGAGTGGCAAGGTGCACTCAAAACTGCTACAAAAATGCCAACAAGAACGTCAGATGAAGGATGTATGTCGCTGGCAGTGAAAGCCACATTCTGGAAGCTGCCAGGCTGACGACTGTCATCTCCACCAGGTCCCCCATTACCACTGGAGCATGGAACGTGCATACCACGTTCAAAGCTGGAAAGATTGTGCAAGTGGCTTCCGAGATGACGAACTATAACCTAACCATCCTTGGAATCAATGAATCAAGGTGGATTGGTTCCAGTTAGAGGATGTTCGCCAAAGAAGTGTTGCTATTCAAAGGGCACGAAGAAGAAAACACACCACCTAAGAGGTTGATGTCAGAGACAGCTTAGGGAACACTCACATCGGTGGGAGATGTCCCATGGATCACCAAAGCCTCCTTCAGCACACAGAGGAGGAGGAGGATCAACATGGACACGATCCAGTGCTATGCCCAGACGAATGACAGTGACAAGAAGAACAAGGAAGACTTTTGCAGCAGACTGCAGACTCTCACTTAGAACCGCTCAAGATGCAAAGTCATCAAGATGGGTGACGTCAACGCCAAGATCAACAGCGACAAGGGCTGTGAGGTGGTTACTGAGCAGCAGGAGCAGAGAGAGCTGACCAACAGGCAAGCTGGTCATCGATGAAAGGGTTTTCCATCTCAGGATACACAATGCGACTTAGGTATCATCATACCTGTTGACAGAGAACCAGATTGACCATATCTATACCAGACCAGGAGGACCTTCAGAAGATGTCAAGATAGTGGGTCAAACGAAGAGCAGACTATCATCTTGTCACCAAGTTGAAGCTAAAGTTGAAGAGGAACTGGGCAGGCAGGGGCCAACCAACAATATCCTTATCACTGCTGAAGGAGTAAGCCATGCCATAAGACTTCCGAATGCTATGTAAATATCATTATCATTATTATAAGAGTTCCCAGTATCACTTTCTAATACGCTCCACGTCCTGCAAAATCTGCTAGAAAAAAGATATCTTCGTCGAGAAGTGGCGAGGTGTGAAAAAATCAGTACCATCAACCTGTCAAGAAATGCTGGGCTGCTCCAGTATTCACGACCAAAGGGAATGGATCACGACAGAAACATTGAAAGAGATAGAAGACAGAAAACTGAAGACTGCAGCGATCAACAGTTTCAGTTTCAGTAGCTCAAGGAGGCGTCACTGCGTTCGGACAAATCCATATACGCTACACCACATCTGCCAAGCAGATGCCTGACCAGCAGCGTAACTCAACGCGCTTAGACAGGCCTTGAGAGAAAAAAAGGGGTGAATAAATAATAGATAGATGCATAAAAAAAGAACTAATAATAATATGTATAAGGTGCAGAAACTTGATGAAGTCAACTATAAGCGTAAATAAATAAATAGATAAATAATAATTTTACATTGAAAAAAAAGTCGCACAAGCAAGCCGAAAAAGCCAAGGGACAAACAGAGCATTTCAAAGTGGACAAGAACATCAAGATGAGAGTCAAGAAAGTGTATCTCTATGGAGGAACTGGCAGCAGAAGCAGTGGAAGCAGCTCACGATGAAGACATCACTTCAAGAAGCTGTCAGGTAAACCAGCGAAAGAATGGCAAATCGCAGGACCTGATAGAATACCCGGCAGTGGCACTGAAGGCTGACATTGAAACCAATGTGAATATGCTTTACTCACTTGCAGCCAGACCTGGAAGGAGGTGCAAGCTCGTTCAGAGTGCAAAGAGGGTTATTTAAACAAGCTCCTTAAAACGTTACCTTAGCTTTTGCTCAAACTGCAGACGGAGAACGCTTTTGTCCATCCCCGACGTTCAACTGTGGATTTCCCTCAGCTTAGGAAAATCTGGAGACCCAGAGATCTCACATGCAACATCAAGTTCAGGTTCAGGATCTTCAACCGTAGTGAAGTGTGTCCTACTCTTTGGAGCACAGACCTGGGGAACCACTGCCACTGCCATGAAGATAATCCAGACTTTCATTAATACCTGACATAGATGGATTCTTCAGATTCGCTAGTCTGAATGAAATACAGAATCGACTCAGAGAACTGTGGGAGTGAACCAGACCTCAGTCTGTAGAAACATAAAGACGCTGCAAATAGATGGACCACACGCCCCGCAAGCCTGTTTCAGGCACCACAAGACCAACCCTCGTCTGGAAACCACAAGGGAATGAGATTGTCCAAGAAATACCATGGCACCATGACCTGACGGCAGGCTGAAGAAGGGCAGACAGCATCACAGCTGGATTGACTGGCATAGGACGTGGATGGCTGCAGAGTGCCTGTTGGAGGCCCATGTCCCTGACACAGCAGCAGGCGTATTAAGATCAAAGAGATGATGAAAACATTTCTACCAGTCTGTCTACGTTAATTGTCATTTCACTCTTCTAACGTGGAAACGGTATGACGAAAGCCTCAAACCCTTGTTCAATGCACCACACACAAACCGATATGCTGGAAAGACAGTGGGTGAAAAACCACTGCGTAGATATTTTGAAACTTTCAATTTATTTATTCATTTATTGTGTAAATCATCATATTCATGAAAGTTCCGTTAACTTTTCCCCCCACAGATTATAGGCCTGGAAAACGATGTCTCACGTGCATGCATTGTACGCGTGACGTTTAACGGGGACGAAGCTTAGACTGTGAGGCAAGTATATATGTTTATTTAATGATTGCTTGCATATTAGAAACTTTGTGAAGAGACATTCTGCGAATAAAATTCGTCGACCTCCTTCGCTTTCTTTCAATAAGTTCTCGCGAAATGTTGACGCGATCCATATCGTACTTGCCTGCCGAGAACTCGAAAAACACCCCCCTCCCCCCCCCCCCCCCCCCCCCCCCCCCCCCCCCGCACCCACGCTGCCTTACCCCTCCCTATCTGATGCTCATCGCCACACATACACACCACAAACCAATTAGCACTGTGACTTGTTCAGCTGAAATATACGGATTATTTAGATTATTTCACGAACATGGTTTCAATGTTATAGAATATTAGACGTTACATTTCGTTTAGTCTAACTGATGAAGTTGTTCTCAGACCAACGAAGACGGGGTATTTCACGTTTGCTTTTTTGATAATTATTTTGATGTTGTTGAGTTCAGACGCCGTGTTAAAAACAGCGAGGGTCCCTCCATAGTTGCCACATGTATCAGCTGCCATGTTCCATGTAGTTGTGACTGAAGGCTGGAAAACACGGTAACAGCTTCCTCCAAAGGTCACCAGATTGGGTCCACACAGATCACCGGGAGGGCATTGCACCTGCAGTTATACACACACACACACACACACACACACACACACACACACACACGTGTCTCTCACTTCTTACACACACACATACACATCTGTACACACACGTCTGTGTGTGTGTGTGTGTGTAAGATAAGATAAGATAAGATAAGAATTACCTTATTATCTCCAACTGGAGAAATTTGGTCAGGTGCATTATCACAACATAGACAAGTAAACAACATGGGGACCATAACTGTAAAAGCCAACAACAGCCCCAACAAATATTACGAAGATACAAATGTAAAAAATATCACATACATCGTTTCATACATACATCCACACACTGCAGGTAATAACTAGTTTTCTTAATGTAAAAACAGAAAGAATTAAGAAACATTATTTGGATATAATTATAAACATAGCCTACTATACTGCACATTGATTATAATAGACAGATAAGATAAGAATAAAGATGAATTGCGGAAAACCACCACCAGATAATCAGCACACACCCGCACCGCACCCCCCACACCCCCCCACCCCCCCACCCCCACCCGACACACGCGGATAACTTGATTAAACAAGAGTAATAAACATATGTTCTCAAATAAAAGCATTTCACATATTCGCTTTTAAAAACATTGCAGTGTGTGTGTGTGTGTGTGTGTGTGTGTGTGTGTGTGTAACGAGTGAGAGATAGAGAGACATTCATGGTGTTCGTCCTTTGGATTCGAAGATGACCATGGCTTCAAAAATCAGATCAGTGGCTGTGGGTCCGGAGGTGACTGATGAGGTCAATCCAGGACCTGAAGGCTCGTGCACATGTGGGACACAAGTGAGTGGGTGCTGTCGTGGCAGTAGATGCTGCTCGGGCCTTGCGCACAGCACGCTTTCGTTGTGCCTCGGTGATGCGCCTGGCTTCAGCTGCACGGGCTCCTGTGGTGATCTTGCTGCGCCAAGCTGGACGGTCCACAGCAAGCGTCTCCAACGTGTTGATGTCGCCGCTCAGGTCTTTGAAGGACGCTTTGAGGCAGTCTTTGTAGCGTTTCTTCTGCCCTCCAGCTGAACGCTTGCCCCGACACAGTTCTCCGTACAGCAAAACGACAGGCAGTCGACTTTCTAACATTCTGACCAGCTGTCCAGCTCACTTGGCTTGGGCTTTCAGCAGGAGGGTGTAGACACTGCAGAGGGCAGCTCGTTCCAGGACTTCCATGTCGGGGACTTTGTCCTGACACCTGATCTGGAGGAGTCTGCGGAGACAGTCCAGGTGGAAGCGATCGAGCTGTTTGGTGTGTCTGCTCTTCCAGTCCATGTGGAACGAGGTACATATCCCGCAACAGCTGAAAGATGCCAGCATAATCCACATGTACAAGAGGAAAGGCAACTGCCAGTTTTGCGACAACCACTGCGACACCTCCCTCTTCTCTTGTCCATTGCTGGGAAGATTCTGGTCCGTGTCCTGCTCCACTGCCTTCACCAACATCTTGAGCAAGGTCTCCACCAAGAAAGCCAGTGTGGCTTCATTGCTGAACGTGGGACAGCGGATGTTTTTCTTACGTGCCTGCAACAACTCTGGTCTCACCATCAGCACAAAAAATACCCAAGTTATGTTCCAGCCTGTCCCAGGAAAGTTATACCAGGAACTGCGCATCACAGCGAAGGGACAGGACCTTCAGGCAGTCGACAGCTTCACCTACCTGGGCAGCACGCTCTCTCGCGCTGTGAACATAGACGCTGAGGTCAACAACAGGATCGCCGAAGCCAGTGCCGCCTTTGGGAGACTCCGTGAAAACGTCTTGGAGCGGAGAGGACTCAGCACTACCACGAAGCTGAAGGTCTACTGTGCAGTGGTCCTTACCACCCTCCTTTATCTGTCCTGTTTCCCCCACCTCACCATACAACAATCCCTTAGTCCAATATGCTTATGTATCTTTATTCAACTTATAAATGACAAATTCAAATATAAATCATATACTTTAACTGGATGTCTAAATCACCAGTATCTGTGATGGGACGCCATTATTTCGTGAATGATATTACCTGTCTTTCTTGGTGATTATTTAATATGTATATATATATATATATATATAGATAGATAGATAGATAGATATATAGATATAAATTTTCGGTTCTTTTCTTCTCTTTGTCTGGATGTAAAGAAGAATGTATGCTTTTTCAATTTCTCTTATTGAAGAAAGAATCGTTCTCTCTCTCTCTCTCTCTCTCTCTCTCTCTCTCTCTCTCTCTCTCGCTCCCTCCCCCCTCTCTCTCTCTCGCTCCCCCCTCTCTCTCTCTCGCTCCCTCCCCCACTCTCTCTCTCTCTCTCTCTCTCTCTCTCGCTCCCTCCCCCCCTCTCTCTCTCTCTCGTCACCTTATCTCGTTCGTCTGCACAGAAGGTTTCATCAGTGCAGATGAAATGTTGCTCAAAAGAGCTGTAGTAGGGCACACTGCAGTTCCACTTTCCACCAGGGAGCTGGCTGGGTTCTTCTGTGGTGTTGTGGAAGGAGTACAGTAACCGGAACCCTGTTCTCGCATCAACTAAGTTACTGTGGAACTTGAATGACACAACACGGGCATCGTTTATGATAGTTGGTGTGAGATCTTCAGCTTGACAGATTACTTGCGCTGGACTGTCTGAGCAGTTTTCAGTTTTGTACAAAACGAGGTGGTCCCCAAAGTCGAAGAAACAGAGTTCTACATCGAGGCTGACGAGGCTGATCATGATCACGTGATATTCTGGCACGTGCAGCGTCACGCAACTGTTCATTTCATTCAGGTAACTTTTGCCTTCACTCCAGCCGGGGGTTTCGATGAACCCTGCACACACACACACACACACACACACACACACACACACACACAAAACCACGATCGTCTAAGATAATGATAGTGGCCATAATGTTTCAAGGGTTTGTATCATATAATACCTTTATTCATATATAGCTGAGCATCTTCAGACCCTTCAAGAACACATCTAGAACACGTATTTGTTTCATGTGAATAATTCATTTAATATGGCCAGTTAAAACAAAGACAGACAGATTTTATTCTCTCCCCCCCCCCCTCTCTCTCTCTGTCTGTCTATCTCTCTGTCTATCTGTCTGTCTATCTCTCTCTGTCTCTCTATGCACCCACACTGGACTTGACCAGCATGCCCTGTGGCCCCGTGGCCCCTGTCAGTGCCTCCTCCCCTCCACAGCCACAGCCACTCCTGGAGCCAGACACTCCACTGCCTACACGGGGTTGTGTCGTCGTCTACCCCCGAACGCCGCCTGTGGGTCCAGACGGTTGTACCAGTGGCCAGCAACAAGTCAAGAAGAAGGTTCCTGTTGCGGACAGGACTCGGCGACAGTGCAGTCGCATGTTGTATAAGCCAGCCAGTGCAAGGTGTGTCCCCAGCCCCGTTCCCGATCTGAGCAGGAGAGTGGCTTCATTGGAGCAGACTTTAAACTCTCTCTCTTCCGAACAATCCATTACACAAAGTGATGTCTGTTCTACGACTGATGACGTTAAAACCGCAACAAAAAATGAACTGCGTGTTAACATTGGTGAAATATTCAGCCATATATGTTCTCAAATAGAAGATCTCAAGTCCCTTGTGACTTCCTTACAAACACGCAACAGCCAACTTCTTAAAGAAAACCAATGCATTAAAGCACAGCTAGGTCCATACATTCTGAACTGAAAAAAGTAAAATCTGTCCACTCTCAACATGTCAATCTGCACACAAACGACAATTCCCGAGTCAGTCGATAAAGGAATCAAGGACGCAAAGAGTATACAGACATCTATGGCATGTATCAAGTTGACAGACAGAATGGTACTGATTTTTTTTTTGATTTTTTTTTTAGAATGTATGCGTGATGCATGTCAATTGTTAAATACTGACGTTTACTGTGGTTTGGACATGTTTGTTCATGCTTTGCATGGAGCGGCTGCGTGCATGGTCCGAAGTGTAAGAAATGGGCACAAGAAACGTAATGACTGGTTTGACAAAGAATGTGATCTCAAGAAAAAAAAAATGATATGTGCATGTTAAAGAAAGGAGAACTGAGGAAAAGAAAAGAAATGGAATTTAATCAAATCAGGATAAAACAAATAAAACAATCTATGAATGACTCGAAATCCTGTTGGTCGATTATAAGAACAGCCAACAGAAAAAAATCGTCTATAAGGAAAAATCATAGGAGCAGTGGTATGATCATATTTTCAATGTATTTAATGACGGTGAGACTGTTCCTATTGCTGAAACTGACAATGATATTAATGACGATATTGATGTTGATAATGATAATGAAAACATCGAACCTACATTCATCGATCCGATTTCTAGTTTTTGCCGGTTTACATCGACTTTATGTCGAAGCGGGCCTTGAAGAAAAAGTTTCACAGGGTCGCGTTTGTGAGGCTGGCACGGCAAGTGGACAGTGACACGTTTGGTTTGCACTGTCCTGTTTGTTCTAGGGCTGTTTGCTGTTACAATGTGGCAACGTCGAAAGCAATCCCTGTCCACACGCTACTCCTGGTGAATATTCCATGCAACAAACGCGACTGGCCAGCGCAGTGTCGTCTCAAAGCGGCAGTGTAGTGCTGAGAAGACAACCGATCCCCACACCCCTGTGTCTTCATCATTACTGCAGAACAAACGCGCGGTGATCAACTGTCCAGCATGAAAACGATGAGTGACCACCTGGCCTCCACACTGGGCACCAGGATTGACGGACTCATGCCGGAAGTTCATCGCCTGAAAGAGGATTATGAATCTCTGCAGACTGAAGTGAAGGGGCTTAGAGACGAGGTGACGTAGCTAAGAAAGGATCAGCACCTTCAGAAGACAAGCAGTGGCCTGACCGAGAAGTTACGAGGGCCAAATCACAGGAACACAAAGTCGTACAGAGAGAGCCGTATGTTAAGGAAAGAAAAGAGTATCTTGAAATGAAAAGATACAAAAAGAGACATTATGTTGAAAATCAGATTAGAAAACTTAAGGAATCAGTTAATACTCCTTAGCTGTTTTGGCCAACTATAACAGCTATCAACAGGAAAAAATAACAATTCAAAAAGAAATCAGTCAGTAACAATAGCACGATCATTTTTCCAGGGTACTTGACGATTTAAAAACTGCTTACAAAGATGTTGAAACTGAAATGCCAGAGACTGAAGACAACGAAGAGTCCCTGTTTAATAGTCCAATAAACAAAGAGAAATTTATTGACAGCATAAAACATTTGAAAAGTGGAAAAAGCACTGATCCAGACAAAATATTGGGTGAAATGTTTAAAACCGCAAATTCAGCAATAACAGGCTTTCTGATAAATTGTTTGATATAATTTTTGACACCGGATCATTCCCTCAAAAATGGTCTAAATCCATAATAGTGTCAATTCACAAAAAGGGAGACATAAATGATTCAGACAATAATAGAGGAGTGGCGCTTACTGCTATATTCAGCAAGGATTATATATGTTATTGAGCAAAAGACTAACTGAATGGGTAGAAAACGAACACAAGATAATATAACTGGCAGGATTTAGGAAAGGATATAGCACAGTAGATCACATGTTCACTTTGTGCGCAATAATTCAAAAATGTCTTCTCCGGAATGCAAAACTATGTGTAGATTTTGTCGACTTTGGAAAATATTTGACTCCGTCAACCGAAATATCTTGTGGAATGTATCGTAGGAAAATGATATCAACGGAAAATGTGCAAAGCTCTTCGGGGAGTTTATGATCCAGTTCTTGCGTGTGTTCGTGAAAATGGTGTCTTCTCTGACGTTTCCAATTGCCATCGGGGCGTTAAACAAGGATGCATACTGAGTCCCCGGTCATTTTCGGTTTTGTTGTTGTTGTTTTTCTTAATGAGTTGGCTGTAGAAATTAGTTAAAGAGGCAGACATGGTATACAAATGATTCAGGACGCTGTTGAAATTTTCTAAGTGTTGTTTGCAGATGATGTCATTCTTCTGTTAAAACTGTTGTTGGCCTGCAGAACCAGTTGACCATTCTGACGGAGGAAGCCGATCGTTCATAGTTAACTGTAAACTTAGACAAAACAAATGTTATGGGTTGTTGTTGTTGTTGTTTTTAGAATAGATGGGCAGATCTCTAGATATGAAAAATGGTGGTATGAAAACTTTGAAATAAAAGTGACAAACTTTTATAAATATCTTGGAATGACATTCACTACAAAGTTAAGTCTTAATACAGGACGGGAAGAATGCTGTAGATAAGGGAAGAAAGGTGTGATTGAGATCCTTGGGTCACTGAAAAAGCTAAATTCAAACAAACCATCGGTCTTTTGGAAGTTATTTGATGCCCATGGCCATGTAGAACCCGTTTTAATAATATGCAGCAGAAATATGGGGTATGTATAATAATATCCAAACGATAAATGTCCATACGTTTGCCATTAAGCGTTTCCTAAATGTTCCTTTACGCTCCTCTGACAGAATGATCTATGGTGAAACTGGTCGTTACACTTTGTATATCCGTTCATATAAAGTATTAACCCTTTCACTGCCGAACTCGCATTTAGAGAGAGGACCCATGTCACTGAAGGGTGACCAGATCATGGGTCTGTTATCCATGAACCTACTGCTCTTTATGTTCGGTGGTAGGATAGGCCACATTTTCTACACATCACAGGGGGAACCCTCAGCTATTCTCAGACACCATATTTCCTGTGTTTATAGCACAAGGGAATTTTAAACTGACTGGCGGTGAAAGGGTTAAACATTGGTTAAAACTGTTCAAGTTAACTATGACAAGATTATGAAGACAAGCATACGATTTTTTTTTCAACAGCACGAGAATGGGAAGTGTAACTGGGTATGTAATGTAAAGAATATACATTCTGGCATTGTTTGATTAAGTAAGAAGGTAGAAGAATATAATGCATTTATTTCTGAAAACAAGGATCGACTCATATGTACATTCCAAAAACATTGACATGGTCATATGGAAGAGAATGGTTCCTTTCTTTTAACGGTAATTTACAGCCTGTGTTTTAATACATAATTGACACAGAGGTATGCTCGCCTGATTTCGAACCAGGACTCTAGGTTTGAATGCAAATGAAACCCGGTTCATGTCAAGCACAGCAGAAAAAAAAAAAAAAAAAACCCTGCCCAGTATGTAAAACAAATTCTGCCGAAGCCGAATACCACTTTTTGTTTAAATTTGAAATGTACGAACCCACGAGACAGATGTGTAACCTGTTTTATGCACCTGTTACAAGACGGCAAAACTCGATTGATGTGTTGACAGCTGAAAATGATGAAGTAATTAGATCCTTGGCTAAATACATTGCTGAAGCCAGTAAAGTATGAACACTTTTGATTTCAGTTTGGAAACATTACGCTTATAGTTCACACAGATTAATCCTTTCTTATCAGTTTAGCTGATGGTTTTACTTACTGAGTAGTGAGGACAACAATACTTACGATACGTTATCGGCCTATTTTGGTCTGTTTTGTACGTACATGAATGAAGATTCGCATATACGCTGAGAGACTGTTGTCTGCATGTGCAGATTAGTCTTTGAGGTATTTCTTTGTTTTTTTGTTAATGATTATTTTTCTTTGACAATACTCATGACATTCTGAACCTCATGTCAATATGACATTTATGCTGATGGCATTAAACAGTTTCAACTTCAGTTCTCTCTAACTTTGTCAATCTGTGTGTGTGTGTGTGTGTGTGTGTGTGTGTGTGTGTGTGTGTGTGTGTGGCCAGTAGGATATAAAAACAATACTCACCAGTCGTGCTCGAAAGACACTTGACTTGAAGCTGAGCTTCACACTCTGCCAATGCTTCAACACGAAGCCCGAATACGCTTTCAGCTTGGTTCGAGTGGTAAGGATATTCAAAGATTAATTTACTCGTGAAAATGTTGTGTTTAACTAAAACATGCTGTTGGACTGTAGGATAAAACGTTTCTATATACGTCTGGTTAGAACTGATGAACTCAACCATAGTGGGAGCAGGTAGGTAGGATTCTTCCATTTTAGAAACCAGAAAGAACGCACCTGGCGGTCCTGACAGCTGTAGCTCACACTCACACGTAGCGAACTGGCAGATAGCTTCTAAAGGAGTGTCCCAACTGAAAAATCCCGTAATATACAAAGTTGAGTGAATGTCTGTCTTGAGGGGTAAATTCCCGAAGCATTCTATCAGCCGTGATGTTTCGATGGGAAAGACGGTGCCAGGGGTGTGTGTGTTGTTTCGCTGCAGGACAACGGACCTGTTGCACTCGGGAAGCGACATGTCTGGCTGGTCCTTGAAACGCTTGCAGCCGGGAAAAACATTCTGCAGGTCTAACTCACCACTTGAAACACGAGGGTTGAAAAGAAGAGTCATGAACACTAAGATCTGAAAACCTTCCAATGTGCTGCTCCGGTCCATATCTGTAAAGCAAAAACAAAGGAAATCAGAAATTATGAAGAAGACAAAAAACCCTTCATCATCATCATCATCCTCATCATCATGACCATCATCGTTGTCGTCGTCGTCGTCTTCACCACAAGCTCCATCATTGTCGTCAAGGGCATCATCTTTGCCAGCGAAGTTGTCGTCATTGTGGTCATCATAATCGTCATTATTATCACCATTATCGTCAGTGTCGCCCAGTTGACGCCGCGATACGTCATGACAGGAAATGTGTGCACCTGTTCAACTTGATGTAGACATTTCGCAGCATCACTCCATAGTTCTGCTGCGTAAGTTACAAATATTCGAAAACGTTCGAAGACGTATAACGTAAAAATTGATTATTTCTAATGCACCACCGACCCCCCCCCCCCCCCCCGCCCCCTCCCAACACAACAATCCAACCCCCACCCACCCACCCCTCCACTCACTGCCCTCCCCCCCTCCCCGAACACACAGAGGCACACAGGGAGCGGAGAAAGAGAGAAAGAGAGAGAGGGAGGGAGAGAGAGATGGATGGATGGATGGTTTATTCATTTATAGACCATTGAATAGAATAAAATAGAATAGAATATGTCTTTATTACCAAGTATACCTGGGTCACAAGGAATATTGGGGGGGAATAGTACATTAACAAGTACAAACATAAATAGGAAATCATACACAAAAAACAGATTCGGTAGTTTTTGGACACATACGTGTGCATATCAGTTCAAGAACTTGTGTGTGTGCGCACACACACACACACACACACACACACACACACACACACACACACACACACACACACACACACACACACACACACACACACATGTATGAACATAAGCCGCACATTACATATGGATGGGGCTGACTAGATCTTCAGGTGAATGGTTGTTGATTGCATTCGAGAGACAGGGCATTGACTGCTTTAAGGAAAAAGCTGTTGGCGAAGAGATTGATTTTCGTCCTTATACTTCTGTACTGACGACCCGAGGGATCCTCTCAAAAATCCCCAAAGCTGGATGTGATTCGTCCTGGCTGATGATTTGGATTTTTCGAGTAGCCGCTTATGATATATGTCGTCTAGAAAAGGTAAATAAGCCCCGTTAATCTTGGTGGCAGTTTTTTTTTTTTTTTTGTTGTTGTTTACGATTCTGTCCATGGCTGTGATTTCTGCTTTGGAAATGTTTCCGTATCAAACAGTAAGAGCGAAGGTTACCACACTTTCAATGATAGCTCTGTAGATATCAACCGTGATATCGTTTTTAATTCCGAACTTTTTGAGACGCCGAAGAAAGTACAGTACAGTTGTGCTTTCTTAGCAATTT